>NW_026624610.1:0-1674 GCF_030028575.1 Malurus melanocephalus
TTGTTTTGTTTTGCCAGCTGGGGGGATGTGCAGGGAAAGGCAGGGAAGTGGCGGGGTTTTGTTGTTGTTGTTTTCCGGGTGGTTGTTACTATGGAGAGGGAACTCCAGCCGGGGAGCTCAGGAATCCCAGGATGACAATTCCATGCCCGTTCCGGTTCATTCCCAGCTGCCCGGGTGGGAGCAAAGGCMCCAGGATCAGGCTGGTCCCATCCCCTTTTTCCCTTTGGGACTGCCCTGGTGGGACGCAGGGGAACAGAAAGATCCTTTTTCCCCAAAAATGGGAATCTCGATGCTGATGGAATCCTTTTTCCCTGATGGATTTCTCTGCYCCGCAGATGGATTTGGGTCTGTTTGTCCCGATCCTGGTGATGCAGGGGGGTTGGCAGATGGGATTTTTGGGAGCCCAGCTCCCGATGGGGCTGTGAGGATCATCCTGAGTCTGTCCCATCCCTAAACGGGAGGAGATTTGTGTTCCAGCCTCGGAATTTCGAACCTGGAGCAGCAAAACTTCCAAATCCTGGCGAGAGGCAAGACGGGAAGGGGAAGGAACCACCGTGCCCTGACATCTCTCCCTGTTCATCCCGCAAATCCCTTTGAATCCCTGCCTGGCCCCGATAAACCCCAAATCATTGCGGGTCATAAATCCCGCGAATCCGGGAGCTCTCCAAAAGGAGGAATGGGGTTTTTTTTTGAGGGAGCATCCAGGGAGAGATCCCGCTGTCCCCCGAAACCCTGACCCCCTTTCACGGAGTGCTGTGGAGCTGATCCCGTCCATCCATCCTCCAAATCCACTCGGAAAAGGCCCTGGACGGTTTTTGGGTCCTTTCAGRAATTTTATCCTGCAGGGATAAGGACTGGAGTGGGAAAAAGGAGCAAATCCCACCTGGAAAAGCCAAGGATGGGTTATTTGTCTGGGGAGAGCCGGGTGGGTCCCTCATCCACAGGGCGGGGTGGGTTCCTGGGACAGAACCCGGGCGCCAGTCCGGGGACAAGGACACGAATTTGGGAATGATCCTCTGCTCCAGCCCCGCTCTTCCCAGCCCGGTGGAACCTCAGCATCCCCAAGGATTCAGAACCCTCAGCAGGAATTCTGGCGAGGAGAGAGAACGCTGCTGTCCCAGCCCGGCTGAGCCAGGAAAGCTCCTTTTTGGGGATTTTTTTGGCAGGGGCCGGCTCTGCCCTTCGGAGCCGTCTCCCAAAAATCCGAGCAGACAGCACGAGCCGGGAGCGGCCGCAAGGACAAAGGGAATTGTGCATTTGGATCCGGGCGGTCCTTGAGCATCGCGGGCGGGGATGGCCGGACCGAATCCGTCAGCGCCGCTTCTTCTCCTCTCCCCTCGCCCTCCCGCCGTCCTCCTGCTCTCATTAAGCTCATTAAGCTCATCTGCACAGCGCCTAATGACGTTTGGACASAGGAAATGGAATAAAGACCGCGCGTTCCCAGCCCTGTCCCCCCGAGATCCCCCCAGGAGCTGGGGGTTCGGGAGCGGGTTCTGCTCGGGGTGAGGAAGATGAGGAAGATGAGGAAGATGAGGAGGAGGAATCAAGCGGGTCAGGGAAGGAGGGAGCGAGGAAAAGTTCCCCGGCAGGCAGGAGAACCGGCTCGGCTGGAATGTCGCTTGGGGGCGGGGAAGCTCGGCAGGCAGCAGAACAAACCGACTCCGACCTTCTCGC
>NW_026624610.1:3986-5050 GCF_030028575.1 Malurus melanocephalus
TCCTCCTCCTCCTCCTCTTTGTCCTTATTTTCCTCCTCCTTTCTTCTCCTCCTTTCTTCTCTTTTATTGTCCTTTTCCCTTCCTTGCCCCATCCTTCCTCTTCCTTTTTCCTCCTTTTTCTCCCTTTTCTTCCCTTTCCCTCCTTTCCCTCCTTTCCCTCCTTTTCCGCCTTTTCCTCCTTTTTCCTCCTTTTTTCTCCTTTTTCTCCCTTTTGTCTTTTCTCCTCCTTCTCCCTTTTGTCTTTTCTCCTCCTTCTCCTCCTCTTCCTTCTCCTCCTCCTTCTCTTCCTTCTCCTCCCTCCTTCTTTTCCTTCTTTTCCTTCTTTTCCTTCTTTTCCTTCTTTTCCTTCTTTTCCTTCTTTTCCTTCTTTTTCATCTTTTCCTTCTTTTCCTTCTTTTTCATCTTTTCCTTCTTTTCTTCCTTTTCCTTCTTCTCCCTCCTTTCCCCTCCTTTCCCCTCCTTTCCCCTCCTTTCCCCTCTTTTCTCCTTTTTCTCCTTTTTCTCCTTTTTCTCCTTTTTCTCCTTTTTCTCCTTTTCCTCCTTTTTTTTTCCTTTTTCTCCCTTTTGTCTTTTCTCCTCCTTCTTCTCCTCTTCCTCCTCCTTCTGCTCCTTCTCTTCCTTCTCCTCCTTCCTTCCTTCCCTTCCTTCTTTTCCTTCTTTTCCTTCTTTTCCTTCTTTTCCTTCTTTTCCTTCTTTTCTTCCTTTTCCTTCTTCTCCCTCCTTCTCCCTCTTTTCTCCTTTTTCTTTTTTTTTCTCCTTTTTCTCCTTTTTCTCCTTTTTCTCCTTTTTCTCCTTTTTCTCCTTTTTCCTCCTCCTCCTTCTCCTCCTTCCTCCTTTTCCTTTTTTCTTTTTCCTCCTCCCCCTTCCTTTACTTTCTTTTTTCTTTTTCCTCCTTCCTCTCCTCCCTCCTCCTCCTTTCACCCCCTGCACAATTAAAAGAACAAAACTCCAAAAGTCAAATTTTCCCCACCACAAAACACACAAAAACATCCCAAAACGGTGAAAACTCCCCGATTTCACCCCGGGCACTGCTGCTCTGAGCTCAGATCCCCTCTCCCTTCCCA
>NW_026624610.1:8790-13462 GCF_030028575.1 Malurus melanocephalus
TCCCCTCCCACCCTGGACTGTTCCGCTCTGAATTTTCCATCATCATCCCCAAAAAGGGACAAATCCCGCTCGTGGCCGGTGGGAGGGAGCCGGGAAATCTGACCCCATACGGGGATGGGGTACGGAGCGGGCTGAGCACTCCTGCTGCAATTTCCCAAATCATCCATCCCCTCCTTGGTGCTTGCAGGGAATCAGCCGACCGTGCTGGAGTCGGCCGAGGCTTTCCACCCCGACAAGAACAAGTGGGAGAGTCTGCCCCCCATGCCCACCCCGCGCTGCGCCTGCTCCAGCATCGCCCTGCGCGGCTGCCTGCTGGCCGTGGGGGGTGTCAGCCAGGGGCTCAGCACGGCCGTGGAGGCTCTGTGCCTCTCGGACTCCTGAGGGACCTGTGGACCAAATTCCTGAGGGACCTGTGGCCCAAATTTCCGAGGGACTGTGTGTGTCGGACTCCTGAAGAACCTGTGTCCCAAATTCTGAGGGACCCTGGGCCTCAAATTCCTGGGGAACCTGTGCCTCGGACTGCCGAGGGACCCTTGTCCCAAATTCCTGAGGGACCGTGTGTGTCGGACTCCTGAGGGACTCTGTGTCCCAAACTCCCGAGGGACCCTGATCCTCTCGGACTCCTGAGGGAGCCTGTGTCCTAAATTCCTGAGGGACCTGTGTCCCAAACTCCCGAGGGACCCTTGTCCCAAACTCCCGAGAGACCCTGATCCTCTCAGACTCCTGAGGGACCTGTGTCCCAAATTCCCGAGGGACTCTGTGCCTCTCCAATTTCTGACTGGAACACGCCTGGAAGGAGCCCTGTGCCTCTCAGACTCCTGAGGGACCTGTGAACCAAATTCCTGAGGGACCCTGTGCTTCAAATTCCTGAGGGACCTGTGCCTCGGACTGCCGAGGGACCCTTGTCCCAAACTCCTGAGGGACCGTGTGTGTCAGACTCCTGAGGAACCTGTGTCCCAAATTCCTGAGGGACCCTGATCCTCTCAGACTCCTGAGGGACCTGTGCCTCGGACTGCTGAGGGACCCTGTATCCCAAATTCCTGAGGGACGTGTGCCTCAAATTCCTGAGGGACCTGTGTCCTAAATTCCTGAGCATCCTGTGTCCCAAAATCCTGAGGAACTGTGTGTCCCAAATTCCTGAGGGACTCTGTGTGTCAGATTCCTGAGGGACCTGTGTCCCAAACTCCCGAGGGACCCTGTGTCCCAAATTCCTGAGGGACCCTGTGCGTCTCCAATTTCTGACTGGAACCCACCTGGAAGGAGCCCTGTGCCTCTCGGACTCCTGAAGGACCTGTGTCCTAAATTCCTGAGGGACCCTGTATCCCAAATTCCTGAGGGACCTGTGCCTCGGACTGCCGAGGGACCCTTGTCCCAAATTCCTGAGGAACCGTGTGTGTCGGACTCCTGAGGAACCTGTGTCCCAAATTCCTGAGGAACCTGTGTCCCAAACTCCCGAGGGACCCTGATCCTCTCAGACTCCTGAAGGACCTGTGCCTCGGACTGCTGAGGGACCCTGTATCCCAAATTCCTGAGGGACGTGTGCCTCAAATTCCTGAGGGACCTGTGTCCCAAACTCCCGAGGGACCCTGTGCCTCTCCAATTTCTGACTGGAACACGCCTGGAAGGAGCCTTGTTCCTCTCGGACTCCTGAAGGACCTGTGTCCTGAATTCCTGAGTGACCCTGTGCTTCAAATTCCTGAGGGACATGAGCCTCTCAGACTCCTGAGGGACCTGTGCTTCAGACTCCTGAGGAACCGTGTGTCCCAAATTCCTGAGGGACCGTGTGTGTCGGACTCCTGAAGAACCTGTGTCCCAAATTCCTGAGGGACCTGTGCCTCAAATTCCTGAGGGACCTGAGCCTCTCGGACTCCTGAGGAACTGTGTGTCCCGAACTCCCGAGGGACTCTTGTCCCAAACTCTGCTGAGGCACCTGTGTAAATTTTTTTTTTTTTTAAACCAATCTAAACTTTAGCTATATTCAAGCAAATATTGTTGGAATTTTTCATTTGAAGCTAACCCGTGTTCCAAATTCCTGAGGGACCCTGATCCTCTCGGACTCCTGAGGGACCCTGTGTCTCAAATTCCTGAGAGACCCTGTGCCTCTCAGATTCCCGACTGGAACTTGCCTGGAGGTGTCCCTGTGCCTCTGGAGCCCACCTGGAGATGGCCCTGTGCTTCTCGGATTCCTGTGTGGAAGGAGCCCTATGGCTCTCAGATTTCTGAGGGACCCTGTGTCTTTCAGATTCCCAACTGGAACCTGTCTGGAAGGGTCCCTGTGCCTCTGGAGCCCACCTGGAAGGAATTCTGTGCCTCTGGAGCCTGTCTGGAGGTGTATCTGTGGCTCTGGAGCCCACCTGGAGGTAGCCCCGTGTCTCTTGGACTCCTGAGGGACACTGTGCCTCTTGGATTCCTGAGTGGAGCCCACGTGGAAGGGTCCCTGTGCCTCTGGAGCCCATCTGGAAGGGGCCCTGTGGCTCTGGAGCTTGCCTGGAAGGGCCCCTGTGGCTCTGGAGCTCACCTGGAGGTAGCCCTGTGTCCCTCTGATTCCTGAGAGACCCTGAGCCTCTCAGATTCCCAGCTAGAACCTGCCTGGAATGGACTCTGAGCCTCTGGAAGCCTGTCTGGAGTGGCCCTTTGGCTCTGGAGCCTGTCTGGAGGTGGCCCTGTGGCCCTGGAGCCTGTCTGGAGGTGGCCCTGTGGCTGTTGGACTCCTGAGAGACCCTGTGCCTCTCAGATTCCTGAGTGGAGCCCACCTGGAAGGAGCCCTGTGTCTCTCAGATTCCTGAGGCCGCTGCCTTCGCTGGGTGTCCGGTAGAGATGGCCCTGACCCAGTGGAGATGGCCCCGACCAGGCAGAGATGGCCTCAAACTCTGATTTTCCAACTTTTTTTCGTTACTTCAGTGATTTGGGATCTGGGAGAAAGGAGCAAACCAGGGCTGTGCCCCTGATTCATCACTCCAAGGATGGATAGTGGCTTTTGGTGACACCAAAGTGACCCCGGCCGCTGCCTCCTCCTGGGCTCCATCCTCYCCAGGCAGTTTTTGGGAGGGCTGTCTGAACTCTCGGGATGAGATTCCAGCTTGGAGCAGTTTTCCCATTAAAAGCTGTCTTTGGGAAAGYCCCTGAGGAACCCGGGCTGTGTCAGGGGTGTGATGGGGTGAAAATGTGGGAGAGAGGGGTCAGGGCAGGCTGGGATTATGGAATTGGGATGATTTCGATTGGAAAGCACCTTAAGGATCCACCCCTGTCATGGGCAGGGTCACCTTCCCCAACCCCAGGGTGCTCCCAGCCCTGTCCAGCCCGGCTTCGGACACTCCCAGGGGTGTGACCCCATCCCTGATTCCCTTCCAAGGCGTCACATCCATCCTGCACTGCAGGGAGGGGGTCCCGGTGCCCCTCGGTGTCCCCTCGGTGTCCCCTCGGTGTCCCCTCGGTGTCACCGCGCTGTCCCCGCTCCGTTCGGCGCAGGGGCCGCGGAGCCGCTTCTGCCGCCGCGGAGCTCCGAGGACACCGTGCGGCCTCCGCGGAGCTCCGAGGACACCGCGCGGCCGCCGCGGAGCTCCGAGGACACCGTGCGGCCGCCGCGGAGCTCCGAGGACACCGTGCGGCCGCCGCGGAGCTCCGAGGACACGGTGGGGCCGCCGCGGAGCTCCGAGGACACCGTGCGGCCGCCGAGGACACGGCGAGGACAGAGGGACCGGCGGTCGGGGCTCTTGGCTCCTTCTCCCGACTCATTCCGGGTGGGATCCCCCCGATTCCGAGCGTCGTGCAGGTGGAACAACGGGGAAACGGCCGGAAGGAAAGGGGAGGAGAAACGGAGGGAAAACGGAGGGAAAACAGAAGAAAAGAGGGGAAAAAACTGAGGCAAAGAGGACGGAAAGGAGAGGGGAAACGGAGGGAAAACTGAGGAAAAGAGGAGGAAAAACGGAGGGAAAGAGGAGGGAAAGGGGAGGGAAAACGGAGGGAAAACGGAGGAAAAGAGGAGGAAAAACGGAGGGAAAGAGGAGGGAAAGGGGAGGGAAAACGGAGGGAAAACAGAGGAAAAGAGGAGGAAAAACGGAGGGTTTTGTCACCAAAGGACTCCAGGTGACCCCGAGCCAGGGTCGGGGTGGTTCAGGCGCTCCCCGCTGGGCGTGCAGGGATTTTTGTGTTGTTTCAGCCGTTTTGAGTGGTTGGGTTTGGGCTGAGCGGCGCCGGGAGGGTTCCCGGTGCCTTCCCCGAGCCGTGAACAGCAGATGGCATCCCTGGGCTGAGCTGCGGCACCTCCGGCTGCCCTCCCGCTGTCCTGGGCTGCCCYGGCCGGCTGGAGATGGACCGGGGGGGCTCTAAAATCCCATTTCAGATCGTGCAAGGCCCAACAAATAACTCAGTGCACAGAGGATGTTATTGGCCTCCTCCAGTATTTTATTCCCAAATATCCCCATGGAGCCCAAACACCTCCGAGGAGCTGTGACAGAGCAAGATTTGGGTCTAAAGAGTTCCAGATAAGAAAAWATTTTTGGGGCTGAATCCCTCTGCAGGKTTCTGCAGGGAATCCCTTGGGATGACAGCGCCGCAGAGGTTTTTTTCCCTGGATAAAAACTGGGATTTTTCGTGGTTTTGTCACAAACTCCCATCCCTGAGAGGCTGCAGAGATCCCCGGGCTGGCCCCAGGGCCCCGCACCCTCCGTGC
>NW_026624610.1:14625-15938 GCF_030028575.1 Malurus melanocephalus
CCCCGGCCGTGTCCTCGCCTGAACTCCCCACGCTCGCAGTTTTACTGAGAGGCTTTTCAGCCCCGGCCCCGGTGGCTGCTCTGACACAGAGGCTGAGGGCTGAGCTGGCCCTGCTGCCAAAAATCCGCGTTTATTGTCCCCGAGCAGACTTTGTCTGCACAAACAGGAAACTTCCTTAAGGAACAATCTCCGAAGGATCGGGTGGAGAGGCAAAAATGATTCCTGCACCTTGCTGTGAGGCGGGACACGCGGCTGGGATGGTCCTGGCTGTCAAAGGTGATATTTTTTGGGGTCAGCGCTGCTTTTTGGGGTCAGTTCCACCCTCTGTGGCTGACAATTCCCAAAAGGAGCCCGGTTTGGTGTTGTGTGAGTGCTGCTCCAGCTTCAGCTGGGAATTCCGCTCTGGAGAGCCGGGAATAAAACTCCTGGAGGCACCTCTGTCACTGCCATCGCCATCCCGGTCCTGTCCCCAACCCTGTGGGGTCACCAGCAGTGGGGTCACCCCCGGCTGCTCCCGTTCCCTCAGCATCCGCCGGGGCTGGGGCGGATGTGGAGTCACCGCCGTGAGACACAGACGCTTCCTGCTCTCCGAATAAAAACTCCAGTTTTGTTTTKGGAGGGGAATTTTGCTTCTTTTTCCTCTAAACGCCTCGGGATTCCTGCAGCCCCACATGGGAGGGTGTCAGGGGCAGCCTGGGGGGGTGGATTTATAGTGAAATGAGTGGTAGAATAGAAAAATGATATCTGGAATAATAAAATTTATTAATTATATCGATAAAATTGGATATCCTCGGTGTGGGTGCACCAAWGCACAATGACAAAGGTCTTGTCATCACCTGATAACACAGAGATTAAAAATCCAAAGGAGATAAATTCAGATTTTGGAGGAGCTGGCTCCTGGGTTCATCATTTGAATTCCAGCATCCACTGCCATGGATCCAGGCCGGATTGGGAATTCCGTGCGTGCAGAATGAGCTGGACTCCAACCCAGCCACTCCTCATTAGAGCTTTTCTCTGCTCTCCTCYTCTCCTCGCTGTGCTTCACTGCTCATTTTTCTGCTGAAATGTTCTCTGTCCAGCTGGGATCCATCCCTGGATGGGCACATTCCTGATCTCCTTTCTCATCGGGAGGGCCTGGATTCGTGATTGAAACCTCACCAGGCTGATTTGGGGTTTGCAAAATGATCCTCACGAGTGATTATGGGCACACAATCACTGAATAGGGCTGAGATGAGCTTGGCTTTATCCTGAGGAGATTGGGATGGGATGGGATGGGATGGGATGGGATGGGATGGGATGGGATGGGATGGGAT
>NW_026624610.1:16872-23280 GCF_030028575.1 Malurus melanocephalus
GTTTCCCTTCTCCCGCCGATCAGAGCCATCCCGCTTTCCCCCTCTCCCTCTTTTCAGCGGTAAAATGGGTTTCACACCTGCCCGAGCATCACCCGGCAGCAGGTGAGGAATGCCGGGGGCCGTGAGGCCACTAACGACGGGCGATCATTAAACTTTTTGTTGTCTCTGGCATTTTAATGACTCCGGGAGCTCTTCCTTTCCCCGTGGGAGGTCTCCCTGCTGCGAGCGAATCCTCCGCCTGGCGTTTATTCCTTTCTCAATCTACAAGCAGAGCCTGTGGCCACCGAATTCAAAGGCAGAGCCACCGAGTTTGTCCAGGACACTGATGTTTCCAGCGCCGGGAAAACACTGTGGGATTTGTGTTCAAATGATCAATTAATAAATACTAATTTCAGAGCCTGAAAATAGGCTGTGACCGAGCACCAGGCTGAGTTCGGAGCGGGTTTTCTGCCACGGAGCCGAATTCCTGGTTGGATTTCAGGTCGGTTTTTGTGGATACGCACCGCGGGACGGGCCCAGTTTGGGATTTCCGTGGCAGGGGAATTTCGGTGGATTTCCCCACCGGAGAAAGCCGTGGGTGCTGCCACAACGGAGGATCCTTATCAGCGGATTCCAGCGGGCTCAGCTCCGCGTCCCTCGGCATTTCCATGAAAATGGGAACGGCTTCTGGAGCCGCTCGGGAGCAAACACAACCCTCGGCCTCCCTCTCAGCCCCAGCACTGAGCGGCCGAGAAGGATTCACCCAGTGGGAACAGGAGCTCCGCTTCCTTTCACCGCGGGGAAAGCCTCGGAAAAAACATCCCCGTAAATCCACAGGGATATCAGACACGTGCCTAAAGTTTTTGGGGCGGCTGGGCTGAGCCGGGAGCGATCCCACAGCTGGGATAACTCCGGAAGACACCGATAGGGACAGCGACGGTGACAGCGACAGTGACAGCGACAGCGACAGTGACGCTTTTCCTCTCAAACCGGTGCAATCCCTTTGTTTACTGCCGGGGAGGTTCGTCCCTTCYCTCCGCGGCTCTGCCGCAATCCCCGGGCTGTGCCCGGACAGGATCCGGGCTGTTTGCTTTGATTTGAAAATTACGGCAGCTCGGTTCAACTCATCTCCGCCTTGTTTATCCTCCCCATGGAAACGGCTCCCGTAAATGATTCATTATCACAATTAATTATCGCCATTCATTATCGCGATTCATTATCGCAATTCATTAGCACAACTGCTGCAGCCCAGGATCGTCCTCGGATGGCCCGGGTTGACTTTAAAGCGAGGAGAGAGATTTGTCCGTGGTTTGAGGTGGAAAGGACCAGCCTGGAGCTGYTCATCCCTGCGGGGAACGGAGATGCCACGTGGTCAGTGGCCATAAAATCAGTGACAGTGGCGGGATAAGAGACCTGTCTGTTTTAATTGCTTCAAAATGACATTTATTGCGTGTGGGACAGCGCTGGGACAGGTGACAGCCTGGGGAATGTCCAAATCATATAAAAATGGGGTTTATGTGGTGTGGGACAGGTGACAGCCATGGGAAATGTCCCAATCGTATAAAAAATGGGGTTTAAGGGGTGTGGGACAGCGCTGGGACGATCACAGCCATGGGAAGGTGTCCCAATCGTTTAAAAATGGGGTTTACGTGGTGTGGAACAGCTGACAGCTATGGGAAATGTCCCAATCATATAAAAATGGCGTTTGAGGGGAGTGGGACAGCCCAGGTACAGGTGACAGCCTGGGAAATGTCCCAGTTGTATAAAAATGATTTTTAAGGGTTGCGGGACGGTGCTGGGACAGGTCACAGCCATGAAAARTGTCCCAATCGTATAAAAATTTGGTTTAAGGGGTGTGGGACAGCGCTGAGACAGGTGACAGCCACGGCAAGTGTCCCAATCATATAAAAATGGGGTTTTAGGGGAGTAGGACACCTCTGGGACAGGTGACAGTGATGGGAAGTATAAAAATTTGGTTTAAGGGGAGTGGGACAGTGCTGAGACAGGTGACAGCCTGGGAAAGGTGCCAATCGTATAAAAATGGTTTTTAAGGGTTGCGGGAACGTGCTGGGACAGGTCACAGCCATGAAAAATGTCCCAATCGTATAAAAATTTGGTTTAAGGGGTGTGGGACAGCGCTGAGACAGGTGACAGCCACGGCAAGTGTCCCAATCATATAAAAATGGGGTTTTAGGGGAGTRSGACACCTCTGGGACAGGTGACAGTGATGGGAAGTATAAAAATTTGGTTTAAGGGGAGTGGGACAGTGCTGAGACAGGTGACAGCCTGGGGAATGTCCCAATCGTATAAAAATGGTTTTTAAGGGCGCTGGGACAGGTCACAGCCATGGGAAATGTCCCAGTCATATAAAAATTGGGTTTAAGGGTTGTGGGACAGTGCTGGGGCAGGTGACAGCCTGGGGAATGTCCCAATCGTATAAAAATGGTTTTTAAGGGCGCTGGGACAGGTCACAGCCATGGGAAATGTCCCAGTCATATAAAAATTGGGTTTAAGGGTTGTGGGACAGTGCTGGGGCAGGTGACAGCCTGGGGAATGTCCCAGTCGTATAAAAATTGGGTTTTAGCCGTGTGGGACAGTGCTGGGGCAGGTGACAGCCATGGGAAGGTGTCCCAATCATATAAAAATGGGGTTTTAAGGGGTGTGGGACAGCTCTGGGACAGGTGAAAGCCGTGGGGAACACTTTGGTGCCAGGCCCTGTCCGTGACCCCTCGTTCCACCTTTCCTGAGGGACAAATGTCCCCACCAGGTCACTCTGTCACCTCAATCCTTCCACACCCGGGTGACAGAAGCAGCCAGGGGACAGCGACCCCCGCCTGGGTCCCTCCTGACTGAGAGAGGAGGGATCCCAGCATCACCTCAAAATCCACCAGGGACGGGTTAAATCATCCCCGACAGATTTTTGGGACCCCCCTGCGCTGCCAGACCGCTCCGGGAAAACCCGGCTGAGGCTGAGTAATCCCTCCGCTATCTCCCCCCGCGATCCATCCGGTGTGTCCTCGCACACGCCCGAGCCCAGCCGGGCAGRCGCTTTTGTTTTGGCTGCTCGGGGAAAGAATTGCATTCTTTTAATATCWCCAAACAAAGATTCGCCACGGGGGCAGGGAGACCACACGGGGAGAAGGTGCTGCCGAGCGAGCCGGGAACGGCCGTGAGGAGCCGCTGCGTGGGAGAGCCCTCGGCAGCCGTTTCCCCGCCGGCTCCGGGTCTGCAGAACGTTCCTCCCTCTCAGATTGTGTGTCCAGCAGGGTAAAAGGTGGCCCCGTGRCGAGCGTGGACAGGCTGAGCTCGCCCAGGCTTCTCCTCTCTCTGTTTTTGCCCCAAATGTTGATTTTTTTCCTGGGTTTGGGGTGTTTTGGGGCTCCTTGCAGCAGATCGGGTCCGGCTGTGCGGGTCCCTCTGCCCGCGGGGTGTGACATCACGGAATTGGCTCCACATTGTGGGATTATGGGATGGTTTGGGTTGGGAGGGGCATTAAAGATCACTCAGTGCACCCCTGCCATGAGCAGGGACACCTTTCACTGTCCCAGGTGGCTCCAAGCTCTGTCCAACCTGGCCTTGGACAATTCCAGGGATGGAGCAGCCGCAGCTGGAATTCCATCTCAGTCCTCCCTCATCCTCAAAAGGATTAATTTCACCCCAAATCCCACCAAAAGCTGCCCTGTGGCACTGTGAAGCCATTCTCCGTGCCTTGGCACTCCAAATTCTGCCCCAAACCCCCTCTGACCCTCCCAGCGCTCCGAGCCTTCACCTCTTCCCAACATTTGCGTGAAAGTCTCTCCCTGCATCATCCCCAAAAAAAATCCTCACCTCCCTCCATCCTGGAGACCCTCCAGGTGTCCCCCTTTGTCCCCCGCCTCTCTCCCCTGTCCCTGCATTCTCTCTCCACACCCCCTCCTTTACCCAAATTTGTGRGTGCCCCCCGCCCGCTGGTCCCTGGCTCTCCCCCAACCCCTCCCCGCGGGTTCCCCTCTCCCAGCGCTGCCCTTGGGGTCTCCCCGCAGCCCGGGCCCCCCTCCCAGTCCCGGCCCCGGGCGGGGCTGTCACCGGCAGCCGCCAATGGGCGCGGGGAGGCGCGGCCGCCGGGGCCGCCGCATTTATCGGGAGACCGGGACGGGCCGGGACGCGCCGGGCGGCGGCGGAGCCGGAGCCGGGATCGGGATGGAGCGGCCGGCGGGGCCCGGTACCGGTTCCGGTTCTGCGCTGGCCGCCTCGCTGGCCGAGGGCTTGATCAAATCGCCGCGGCCGCTGATGAAGAAGCAGGCGGTGAAGCGGCACCACCACAAGCACAACCTCAAGCACCGCTACGAGTTCCTGGAAACGCTGGGCAAAGGCACCTACGGGAAGGTGAAGAAAGCCCGGGAGCGCTCCGGGAAGCTGGTAAGGATAACCCGGAGCATCCTCAGCGTGCGGGGACCACAAGCATCCCCCGCTCCGGTGCATCCCCCCGCTCCGGTGCATCCCCCCACGCAGCTGCATCCCTCCCGGTCCCCGCTGCATCCCCGCCGTGTTTCGGCTGTCCCTGAGCACCCCCCGTTTCCCGCAGCCTCCCCCTCCACTCCGTGCCCGCCGCATCCTCACCGAGCCCCGGAGCGGGACCCCCGAGCATCCCCCGCTCCGAGCAGCGCGTTCCCGGTGCATCCCCCGCCCCCGGCTCCCCGCAGCCGGTAACCGGCTCGGTTCAGCCCTCACCCGGCTCCGCTCCCCCCGCAGCTTGCGGGAGGCTCTGCCTGTGGCTCGGGGGCAGCCCGGAGGGCTCTCGCCCCCCTCCTCCCGGGGTTCTGCAGCTCCTCTCGCCCACTTGACCGCGCTCGGGCTTCCTGGGGGAAGGCGCGGGCAGGAACGCGGCCGCCAAAGCAAACACCGCACTTGAGTCTGAAGGGTTTTTCCCTTCCTCTCACCCCGGCCTCGGGTTGGGTTTGCTGTTGGCTTTCACACGGTGTGGGGCAGCCGGAGCCGCTCCAGCACGGCCACTCCAAAATCCTGACTCACTCCAGGCCGCTGGAGAAAGAGCGAGGCAGAGCTCAGCCCAGGGCGCAGCTTTCCGCAGGGAAAAGGGGGATGGAACCCCCAGGAACGCCGGGCTGGCTGCTCGGTGCTGCAGGAACCTGCACGGTTCCAACTTGGCTGTGATTTTCCGGCTCCGAGGGGTGCGATGGGACCCGAAAAGACCCTCGCACCCCGCCCTGAGCAGGGGGAGCATTGGGGTGACCCCCGAGCTGCGGGATTGTCCCTCCACGGGGCTGAGCAGGGCGGGAGATGGGATCAGCGACACCGCACGGGAGAAAGAGCCGCGAATCCGCCGGGTTCCCTTGTGTAACGCCGCGGCTCTTGCTGCAATCAGGTCTGAAATCAGATCTGAAATCAGATCGTTTCCATCGGCCCATCCGAGCCGGGAGAAGCCGCTGCTTCGCTGCATAATCAGGGCCTTGAAACGCAGCTTCCACCCACAGAGCTGSAAGGATCCCTCCCCTCGGGATGGGCGAGAGGATTTTTTGGCTCTCCCTGCCGCACCTACGAGAGCTGCAGCTCAAAAATCTCTGTTCGGGATCTCTGWGCTGCCCAAAAACTATGGGAATCCCTCAGGAGCGGGTCTAGCATCGCTCTGTTCTCATGCAAAATCTCCCCTTCCCTTTTTTTTTCCCTTCCCTTTTTTCCCCCTTCCCTTTTTCCCCCTTCTCTTTTTTTCCCCCTCTTCCCTTTTTTCCCCCTTCCCTTTTTTCCCCTTTCCCTTTTTTTTCACCTTTCCCTTTTTCCCCCTTCCCTTTTTTCCCCTTCCTTTTTTCCCCCTTCCCTTTTTTTCCCTTTCCTTTTTTCCCCTTCCCTTTTTTTTCCCCCTTCCCTCTTTTTACCCTTCCCTTTTTTTCTCCCTTCCCTTTTTTCCCCGCTTCCTTTTCTTTTCCCCCCTCTGTGTTTTGGCCACGGAGCCCTCAATGAACGCTGCAGGAAACCAAAGGCGCTGCTCAGCAGCACCTCACCGACCCCACCGCGCAGGAACAGGAGATTTAACCCACAAATCTCTCCTCTTCCCACAAATTCTTTCTCGCAGCGCTCAGCATTTCCGGGCTGGTTTAATCTCGAGGTTTATCCCGAGCTCGAGCGCTGGTTTTGCTCCTTCTGTAAGTGGTTTTCACTTCCCAAAGTCCCAGGTGCGAGGGCAGGAATGGGGGACCCCTCGTGGGGATCCCACGGCACCGGCTCGGGCGGAAAAGCTGGAGCTGCTCCATCCGCGAGGATTTTGCCTCTGGCAAATCGGGAATTGCCTCTGACAGAGGCGCTCAGTGTTGAACCATCTCGTTCGACCGCCCGGATTTCTGGTTCCCCTCAGGATTTAAACCCGGCTCAGAGCAGGCYGTGACGATTTGGTTGGAAGGTGGCAGGAAATTCCAGGCTCCTGCAGCTGAAGGATGT
>NW_026624610.1:23829-27640 GCF_030028575.1 Malurus melanocephalus
GCAGGTGGCAGGCGCTGCAGGTGAGTTCGGGGGCTGCTCCCTCTTTTTTTTTTTTTTTCCTTTTCCTCTCTATGTTTTGGGCTGAAAATTCAGCAAAACATTGCTGCAAGCTGCACCTGTTTTCTCAGCAGCCTCTGAGCTCTTTCTCTCCCCCCCAGCCTGGAGTTTTTCCCAGCCCTGGCCCTCGGCCAAGCCAAACACAACCAAAGGACCTCCCGTGGGACTCTCCTCGGTGTCACCAACGCAATTTTGGGGGCCCGTGCGATGTCGGGAGGAGGCAGCACCTGGAATATTCCAGAGCCTCTTTTGATCTCCGGCCGGTTCCGGGGTGGATTTTAATCCGAATTTCACAAAACTCTGCCCGTGCAGCCTGGAACGGCTTCTGAAGCGCTGCCTGGGGTTGTGGCTTCATGCATCTTTCAGCAGCTGCTGAAAATACCTGCTCTGCCCCCTYCAAAAAAAAAAAAAATTAATTAAAAMCCTTTTTTRACTTGGAAAGCAGTCCCGAGCTCCYCGGGGAAAGCTCCGGGAGGATTTTTTTGCCGTTGTTTCCCTGCAGGAGATTATTCTGGTGGGGTTGTGGCGCTGTGTCTGTCCCCGAGGTGCTGTCACCATCTCCAGGGTGGCTTTTCCCGTCTCCTGGGGACATCCTCTGCTTTCCCTCTTGGGCAGGGAAAGTTCGGGAACAAAGCTGCTGTTTGGCACCCCTGGGGGAGGATGGCAGCGCTTTGTCTGCCTGGAGGTCACTAATTTTGGGATCGGGGTGAAGATCCAGCACTGCCAGGAGCATCTCCCAGAGCCGCTTCAGCTTTTTACAGATTGTGGCTCTTGTCTTGAGCCCCGGCTCAGAATTTTGGGGGTGTGAGCAGCAAAAAAACGCTCTGTGAGCCCCCAAAAAATCCTGAGGCCACCGGGCTGGGTGTCAGGGAGGGGGAATGGAGCGATCCCGCAGGAATTTGGGAGGCTGCCGACGTTCTAGCAGGGCTCGGGTAACTAGGGCAGCAGGGGAAAAAAATAAAAAGGTTAAAATTTAACCTGTAAAACAAAGGTCAGGGGRAAAAAAAACCCTGGCTGGGCTTTCCAGAAGCGTTGAAAATGCTTTCGGTATTGCTTTTTACAGAAACTTGGGTTATTGAACCTCCCCTGGGCAGAGTCCATCCCGCACGTGCTGGGTCTGCCAGAAGCAGCTCCTGCCACGGCTGCTGCTCCTGGGGTGGCTCAGGGCCATGGAAATGGGATTTGGGGCCAAAAAGGGCCTTGGGAAGCTCATCTGAGCCCCTTTTAGGGTCTTTTCCCTGATGAAATGTCACTAGTTTGGTGTCTGGTTCTGCCTGGGGTGGTTCAGTGCCACAGAAATGGGATTTGGGGCCAGAAAGTGCCTTGGGGAGCTCATCTGAGCCTCCTTTCAGGGCCTTCACCCTGCCAGGATATCACTGGATCAGTATCCAGTGCTGCCTGAGATAGTTCAGCATCACAGAAATGGGATTTGGGGCCAAAAAGAGACTTCAGGTGCTCATCTGAGCCCCCCTTTTAGGGCCTTCTCCCTGATGAAATGTCACTAGTTTGGTGTCTGGTTCTGCCTGGGGTGGCTCAGAAATGGGATTTGGGGCTAAAAAGGGACTTGGGTAGCTCATCTGAGCCCCTTTTTAGAGCTTTCTGTCTGCTGAGATCTCACTGGGTCAGTGTTGGGTGCTGCCTGGGGTGGATCAGGGCCACGGAAATGGGATTTGGGGCCAAAAAGGGCCTTGGGGAGCTCATCTGAGCCCCCTTTTAGGGTCTTTTCCCTGATGAGATGTCACTAGTTTGGTGTCTGGTTCTGCCTGGGGTGGTTCAGTGCCACAGAAATGGGATTTGGGGGCAAAAAGAGATTTCAGGTGCTCATCTGAGCCCCATTTTAGGGCCTTCACCCTGCCAGGATATCACTGGATCAGTATCCAGTGCTGCCTGAGATAGTTCAGCATCACAGAAATGGGATTTGGGGCCAAAAAGGGACTTCAGGTGCTCATCTGAGCCCCCTTTTAGGGCCTTCTCCCTGATGAGATGTCACTAGTTTGGTGTCTGGTTCTGCCTGCGGTGGGTCAGAGCCACTGAAATGGGATTTGGAGCCAAAAAGGGACTTGGGCAGCTCATCTGAGCCCCTTTTTAGAGCTTTCTCTCTGCTGAGATTTCACTGGGTCAGTGTTGGGTGCTGCCTGGGGTGGATCAGGGCCATGGAAATGGGGTTTGGGGCCAAAAAGGGACTTGGGGTGTTCATCTGGTCCCTCTTTTAGGGTCTTCTCCCTGCTGAGGTCTCACTGGATCAGTGTCCAGCGCCGCCTGGGGTGGGTCAGGACCGTGGAAATGGGATTTGGGGCCAAAAAGGGCCTTGGGAAGCTCATCTGAGCCCCCTTTTAGGGTCTTTTCCCTGATGAGATGTCATTAGTTTGGTGTCTGGTTCTGCCTGAGATGTTTCAATACCACAAAAATGGGATTTGGGGCCAAAAAGGGACTTTGGGTGCTCATCTGAGCCCCCTTTTAAGGCCTTATCCCTGACGAGATCTCACTGGGTCACTGTCCGAAGCTGCTGAGGTTGTTCAGTGCCACAGAAANGGTGCTCATCTGAGCCCCCTTTTAAGGCCTTATCCCTGACGAGATCTCACTGGGTCACTGTCCGAAGCTGCTGAGGTTGTTCAGTGCCACAGAAATGGGATTTGAGGCCAAAAAGAGACTTCAGGTGCTCATCTGAGCCCCCCTTTTAGGGCCTTCTCCCTGATAAGATGTCACTAGTTTGGTGTCTGGTTCTGCCTGGGGTGGCTCAGGGCCACAGAAATGGGATTTGGGGCCAAAAAGGGACTTGGGGAGCTCATCTGAGCCCCTTTTTAGAGCTTTCTCCCCGCTGAGATCTCACTGGGTCAGTGTTGGGTGCTGCCTGGGGTGGGTCAGGGCCATGGAAATGGGATTTGGGGCCAAAAAGGGACTTCAGGTGCTCATTTGATCCCTCTTTTAGGGCCTTTTCCCTGATGAGATGTCACTGGGTCAGTGTCCAATGGTGCTGAGGTCGTTCAGTGCCACAGAAATGGGATTTGGGGCCAAAAAGGGACTTTGGGTGCTCATCTGATCCCTCTTTTAGGGTCTTCTCCCTGATGAGATGTCACTAGTTTGGTGTCTGGTTCTGTCTGGGGTGGCTCAGGTCCACGGAAATGGGATTTGGGGCCAAAAAGGGACTTGGGCAGCTCATCTGAGCCCCCTCTCAGGGGCTTTTCTGTGATAAGGTCTCACTGGGTCAGTGCTGGCTGCTGCCTGAGATAGTTCAGCACCACAGAAATGGGATTTGGGGCCAAAAAGGGACTTCGGGTGCTCATCTGATCCCCCTTTTAGGGCCTTCTCCCTGATAAGATGTCACTAGTTTGGTGTCTGGTTCTGCCTGAGATGTTTCAGTGCCACAGAAATGGGATTTGGGGCCAAAAAGGGACTTTGGGTGTTCATCTGATCCCTCTTTTAGGGCCTTGTCCCTGATGAGATGTCACTGGGTCACTGTCCGATGCTGCTGAGGTTGTTCATTGCCACAGAAATTTGATTTGGGGTCAAAAAGGGACTTCAGGTGCTCATTTGATCCCTCTTTTAGGGTCTCCTCCCTGATGAGATGTCACTACTTTGGTGTCTGGTTCTGCCTGAGATGGTTTAGCGTCACAGAAATGGAATTTGTGCCCAAAAAAGGGACTTTTTGAGCCACCTGAGCCCCTTTTTGGGCAATTCTCCCATGAGACCACCACGAGATCTCTCTGATTTTTGCTCCCTACCGGGCTGGGTTTGGAGGAGAGGCTTCCACCGC
>NW_026624610.1:28018-30863 GCF_030028575.1 Malurus melanocephalus
TGGGAAAAATAAACCCCAAAATTATAAAAATTTGCTTTTTCTGGGAGCTTTTTCATGGAGCTGCTCTGYKGGGCTGTGGGGAYCTCGCTCRCTCGCCCCTTCCCAAAATAACTCAGGGATTTCTCACTTTGGGAATTCTCAACTCTGCCCTCATCCGCAGGTGGCCATCAAATCCATCCGCAAGGACAAGATCAAGGATGAGCAGGACCTTGTCCACATCCGGAGGGAGATTGAGATCATGTCCTCCCTCAACCACCCCCAYATCATCGCTGTCCACGAAGGTGAGGCCTCCCCTGCCTTCCCTTTTCCAACTGCGGCCCCGAGGAATTCTCAGGATTTTCAGCAATTTGCTGGGGGAGCTCCTGGGGTGGATTCAGGCGTCTCTGGGTGATTTCAGCCCTCTCTGGGTGATTTTAGCCCTCTCTGAGTCATTTTAGCCCTCTCTGGGTGATTTTAGCCCTCTCTGAGTCATTTTAGCCCTCTCTGGGTGATTTTAGCCCTCTCTGGGTCATTTTAGCCCTCTCTGGGTCATTTTAGCTCTCTCTGGGTGATTTTTGCCCTCTGTGGGTCATTTCAGCCCTCTCTGGGTGGGTTCAGCCCTCTCTGGGTGATTTTAGCCCTCTCTGGGTGGGTTCAGCCCTCTCTGGGTGATTTCCGCCCTCTCTGGGTGATTTTTTTCCCTCTCTGGGTGATTTCAGCCCTCTCTGGGTGATTTCAGCCCTCTCTGGGTGGGTTCAGCCCTCTCTGGGTGATTTTAGCCCTTTCTGGGTGGATTTTACCCTCTCTGGGTGATTTTAACCCTTTCTGGGGGATTTTAGCCCTCTCTCGGTGGGTTCAGCCCTCTCTGGGCGATTTTAGCCCTCTCTGGTTGATTTTTTTTTGCCCTCTCTGAGTGGGTTAAACCCTCTCTGAGTGATTTTAGCCCTTTCTGGGTATTTCAGCCCTTTCTGGGTATTTCAGCCCTCTCCAGGTGGGTTCAACCCTCTCCGGCTGATTTTTGCCCTCTCTGTGTGATTTCAGCCCTCTCTGAGTGATTTTACCCCTCTCTGGGTGATTACAGCCCTCTCTGGGTGGGTTCAGTCCTCTCTGGGTGATTTTTGCCCTCTCTGGGTGATTTCAGCCCTCTCTGGTTGATTTTTTTGCCCTCTCTGGGTGGGTTCAACCCTCTCTGAGTGATTTCAGCCCTCTCTGGGTGATTTTAGCCCTTTCTGGGTGATTTCAGCCCTCTCTGGGTGGGTTCAACCCTCTCTGAGTGATTTCAGCCCACTCCGGATGGTTTCAGCCCTCTCTGTGTGATTTCAGCCCTCTCTGTGTGATTTCAGCCCTCTCTGGGTGATTTCACCCCTCTCTGGGTGGGTTCACCCCTCTCTAGGATATTTTAACCCTCTCTGGGTGGGTTTTGCCCTCTCTGGGTGATTTTAACCCTCTCTGGGTGGGTTTTGCCCTCTCCGGGTGATTTCAGCCCTCTCCGGGTGATTTCAGCCCTCTCTGGGTGATTTTAGCCCTCTCTGGGTGATTTTAGCCCTCTCTGTGTGGGTTCAGCCCTCTCTGGGTGATTTTAGCCCTCTCTGGGTGATTTCAGCCCTCTCTGGGTGGGTTCAGCCCTCTCTGGGTGATTTCAGCCCTCTCCGGGTGATTTCAGCCCTCTCCGGGCGATTTCAGCCCTCTCCGGGCGATTTCAGCCCTCTCCGGGTGATTTCAGCCCTCTCTGGGTGATTTTAGCCCTCTCTGGGTGATTTTAGCCCTCTCTGTGTGGGTTCAGCCCTCTCTGGTTGATTTTAGCCCTCTCTGGTGGGTTTTGCCCTCTCTGGGTGGGCTCAGCCCGGCTCTCTCCTCCCTTCCAGGACCCCGCTCCCGTTGCCGGTGGCTCAGCAGGGAAAGCCGACGCTCCCGGGCTGTGCTTTCCCCGCTGAGGGGAAATACCTGCTCCAGAAATATCCCTTCCTGTCCCAACCCCTCCCACCCAGACGGGGAATCCTGCTCCAAATGTGGAATTTTTTGGGAGCTGGGAGCCTCGGTGGGGCTGTGAGAGCGGCTGAGCTGCGCCGGGGAGCAGGGCAGGCTCATCCCGGAGATTTGGGAATCTCCGTGGATCCGCTCCGAGCCCGAGGCAGGGTTTAATCTCAGTCCTGGAGTCCTCATTGCCTCCCCTGAGGCACTAAAAAACCAAACCACAGGGTGCTGGGAGAGTTCCTGCTGCTGCCAGGCTCGGCTTTATGGCCAGGGCTGGGCTTTGCTGATGGGGGGATGGGATAACAACGCCCGAAGGGAAATTTCTGCGGGTCCAATCTGGACAGAACTCAGCCTAAACCTCCCGCTGGGTCAGGCCTGGCAGATCCCGAGCCCCTGGGCTGGAACCCGGCGTGCCCCTGCCTTTCCTCGGGGCCGGTGAGGGATCCGGAGTTCTTTTGTCCTGCAAACAAAAGAGAGCGGATTTGGCAGCTCCTCCGCGGTGTTTGCGAGGGCTGAGCGAGGGCTGAGTCACACCGGCGGCTGGAATTCAAAAACACCGAGGCGGYTTTCTGCAAACAGGAAGAAAACGCTGCGGCTCTTGGCTGCGGCCGGAGCCTTTTTTTGGGAGCGGTGGGAACGGGCGGGAAGGTCACCGGCGGTGGCAGTGCTGTCACCTCCCCTTGGCAGGGGATTCCCGCAAAGGGGGGACCTCACACGCCTGAGTCACCTCTGTGGGGACAGAGCTTCTGTGGGGACAGAGCCACCTCTGGGGACAGAGCCGCCTCTGTGGGGACAGAGCCACCTCTGTGGGGACAGAGCTTCTGTGGGGACAGAGCCACCTCCGTGGGGACAAAAACTCTGTGGGGACAGAATCTCTGTGGGGACAGAGCCA
>NW_026624610.1:31912-38711 GCF_030028575.1 Malurus melanocephalus
GGGGACAGAGCCTCTGTGGGGACAGAGCCCCTTTGGGGACAGAGCCACCTCTGTGGGGACAGAGCCACCTCTGGGGACAGAGCCACCTCCGTGGGGACAGAGCCACCTCCGTAGGGACAGAGCCACCTCTGTGGGGACAGCGCCCCTGTGGGGACAGAGCCCCTGTGGGGACAGAGCCATCTCTGTGGGGACAGAGCCACCTCTGGGGACAGAGCTTCTGTGAGGGCAGAGCTGCCGGGCCAGCAGCCCTGGTGACACTGGGGGTGTGGGTGACATCTCTGGTGGTCCCTCCGATCTGCAGGTGACACTGGGGATGTGGGTGACACCTCTGGTGACCCCCGCCACCTGCAGGTCCCTTCTTCGCACCCGGCTGAGGGCGGGGATTGGGGCGGGCGGTGTCGGACTCTGCCGGGGCTTCCCCCGCTCATTAACGGCAATATCCTAATGAGGATTCCTAATGAGGATTCCCGAGCATCCCCCTGACCCCTCCCCGCGTCCCGCAGTGTTCGAGAACAGCAGCAAGATCGTGATCGTGATGGAGTACGCCAGCCGAGGGGACCTGTACGATTACATCAGCGAGCGGCAGCGCCTCTCGGAGCGGGAGGCGCGACACTTCTTCCGCCAGGTCGTGTCCGCCGTCTACTACTGCCACAAGGTGAGCTGGCACCGCGCTTCCCGGGGCGGGAGAGGGATGGGTGCGCTCCTGAGGGCTCGGGGGAGGGATATGGAGGTGCGGGAGAGGGGCTGGAAGGGCTCCTGAGCGCTCGACAGGGCGATGGAAGTGCGAAAGAGGGGTCGGGTGGGATCCTGAGGGGCCGGCAGGGCGATGGAGGTGGGGGAGAAGGGCTGGAAGGGCTTCTGAGGGCTCGGCAGGGTGGGTGGAGGTGCAGGAGAGGGTCCGGGTGGGCTTTCTGAGTGCGATGGAGGAGCCTCAGAGGGTCTGGATGGGATCCTGAGCCCTCGCCAGGGCGATGGAGGAACCTCAGAGGGGTTGGGTGGGATCCTGAGAGCTTGGCAGGGCGATGGAGATGCCTCAGAGGAGCCGGGTGGGCTCCTGAGCGCTCGGAGGGGTGATGGAGGTGCGGGAGAAGGGCAGAATGGGCTCCTGAGCTCTCAGCAAGGTGGAGAGGTGGTGCAGAGGGGCTGGGTGCGCTCCTGAGTGCTCGGAGGGGCTGGGTGGGATCATGAACGCTCAGAAGGGCTATGGAGGTGGGGGAGAAGGGCTGGAAGGGCTCCTGAGCGCTCTGCAGGGCAGGTGGAAGTGCCGCAAAGGGTCCGGGTGCGCTCCTGAGCGCTCGGGGCAGGATCCAGCCCCACGGGGAAGCTCAGGCCRGGCTGGAAGGTGAGAGCTGCTCGTGGTTCTCACCTTTCCCGGGAGCTGGGCCGATCCCGCCTGTTGTCTGCAGGGCGGGGCAGCTTTTGGGAGGTCCCGGCCTGGCCCCTGCGGTGCGGGGGTGACTAACCCGGCAGCCCGGGGAGTTGTCACCTCCCCTCCCTGCCCAGCAGACGGAGACGCCCAGGGCTGCCCTCGGGGCTGGGACCGAGCCCTGGGTCACCTGTCCCGTTCCTGAGAGGAATGTGAAGCTGCAGGACCCTCTCTGGGGCTGTGAAAGGACCCTACCAGCCCGAGGGTCTCCCTGGAGGGCGCTGCCCCAGCTCTTGGTGGGGACAGGGGGTGACAGCGCAGCTCGGGGTCCCGCTGAGCTGGGCACAGCCGGGCTTGGCCAGGCAGGGTTTGTCACCAGCTGCTGTCGTGCTTGGGGACAATGGAGGAGCCCAGGGTGGCACCCGGAGCTGGTGGCACCCAGAGCAGGTGGCACCTGGGGCTGGTGGCATTCGGAGCAGGTGGCACTCGGCGCTGGTGGCACTGGGCAGGGACACGTTTACACCCATACCCGGGRGCACACCCAGCGCTGCTGGCAGCTCCTCAGCCCTGTTTGCCGTGCCCGTGTGACCGGCAGTGACCTCCCCAAAACCCTCCGCGGATTAACCCCTGCTCTGACGCTCTTCCCGCAGAACGGCATCGTCCACCGCGACCTGAAGCTGGAGAACATCCTGCTGGATGCCAACGGGAACATCAAGGTGAGGGGTTGGCACAGCCTGGCCACGCTCAGGGGTCACCCAAGGGYGGCTGCCCAGCGTGGAGGGACAGGAGGTGACCACAACACCTCAGTCCTTTCAGAGCTGGCGCTTCCCAGAGCTCCGGCACAGCCAGGAATGCTGTTTTCCCAGGAAAACAGGAGCGGGAGGGCTGGCAGAGCCTGGCAGGCGTGTAGGAGATCTCGTAAATCCATAACAGATATCTGCCCGCTGATAAGAGGGCAAAGTCTGAGCTCCCAGATCAGCGCTGCCTGGCTGAGAAGGGCTTTTTTCCCGGTTTCTATTCGTGCCAACCGGGCTGGCACAGGGAATTCCGGGCCAGCTCCCAACTCCGCGGGCCCCGAGYGCTGCTTTTGGCCAGGGAGGAAGGGCACGGAGCGGCCCCGGCCGGGGATTCCCGCGGCCGCTGATAACAGCCCGCGGGATTTATCTCCAGCGGGGATAATTCCGCTCTCGGGAGCCGCAGAACCGCCCGCTCGGCGTGAGGTGTGGGGTGTAATGAGGATAATGAGMGCCTGCGGCTGGCGGAGCTGATAGGGACCGCTGCAGCCTCGCGGGGCTGGGAATGAGCTGGAGGAGAGCCTGGAAGCGCTTCCGACCGCGCCTTTCCACTCTGCTCCTGCTGCCGGGGCTGCGGTGAGGATTTTGGGAAGGAGAGAGCAACAGGAGAATCCTCAGGGATGGAAAAACAGGCTGGTGGTGCCCCCTGAGGGGATTCAGGACCGGGGAGAGCCCCGGTTTGAGCCAGAATCATCCTCGGAGGGTTCCAGGGAAACTTCCAGCCTTGGGAAATTTGGGAAGGGGAATTTTGCCGCTGGATGACCACTGTGTTTGTCCCCCCAGATCGCGGATTTCGGGCTGTCCAACGTTTTCCAGCAGGACAAACTCCTGCAGACCTACTGCGGCAGCCCCCTGTACGCGTCCCCCGAGATCATCAACGGCCGGCCCTACAAGGGCCCCGAGGTGGGTGGGGAATCACTCTGGGGGTTTTGGGGTAACAGGACCCCTCTGAGCCCGGGTTCTGAATGGGGTTTTGGGGTAACAGGACCCCAGATCCCGGGCTCTAAATGGGGTTTGGGATAACAGGACCCCTCTGAGCCCGGGCTGTGAATGGAGTTTGGGGTTTGGGGTAGCAGGACCCCTGAGCCCGGGCTCTGAATAGGGTTTGGGGTAATGGGATCCCTGACACCAGTCACTGAGCAGGATTTGGGATAACGGGACCCCAGATCCCGGGCTCTGAGCAGGGTTTGGGGTAATGGGACCCCCCTGAGCCCTGCACTGCGGGGTTGGTGTGAGGCAGCCACATGGGGTGGATGTTTTGGGGGCCCTGCCCCACCCTCTGCCCCTTCTCTGTGGCCGCTGCCATCCCGGAAGCCCTGACGAGGCTCTGGCAGGGTGGGGACCAGGACAGCCAGGTCCTGCCGTCCCCTCCAGGCCCCTTTGTCCCTTTGCCAGGTGGACAGCTGGTCCCTGGGCGTCCTCCTCTACATCCTGGTCCACGGCACGATGCCCTTCGAYGGCCACGACTACAAGACTCTGGTCAAGCAGATCACGAGCGGTGAYTACCGGGAGCCCACGAAGCTCTCAGGTGAGGACACCCCCGTGTCACCCCGCGTGTCCCCTGACCCCGCGTGTCCCCCTCCCCCCTGACCTGTCCCTTCCGCAGACGCCTGCGGGCTGATCCGCTGGATGCTGATGGTGAACCCGGAGCGCCGGGCCACCATCGAGGACATCGCCACGCACTGGTGGGTCAACTGGGGCTACAGAATGCCGCTGGGCGAGCAGGAGCTGCTGCGCGACAGCGAATCGCCGCTGGCCACCGTGGCCGAGTGGCTGCGCCGCTCGTCCCGGCCGCTGCTGGAGAACGGCTCCAAGGTGCGCTGCTTCCTGAAGCAGCACATCCCCGGCGCGGCCCTGGAGCGCCAGCGCTCCCTCAAGAAGTCCAAGAAGGAGAACGACGTCTCGCACGCGTTGCAGGAGGGACCCGCCGGCCCCGAGAACCCCTCCAAGTCCATCCTCAAGCGGCCCAAGGGCATCCTGAAGAAGAGGAACTCSTGCGAGCAGAAGGTGCCCGGTTCCCCGCCCGGGGAGGATGGCGAGGGGGTCCCCGCGGGTCTCACCCGGATCCTGTCCTCTGGAGTGCTGCCYGGAGCGGCAGCGGTGCCCGCGGCCGCGCCCAAGAAGGGAATCCTGAAGAAGCCCTCGGCCAGGGAATCGGGCTATTACTCGTCCCTGGAGTGCTGCGAGTCCGGGGACGTGCTGGACGCGGGGAGCTTGGACCTGGACGGGAGCGTGTTCGCCGAGCCGCCCTCCCCGAGCCCGCAGGGCCTCCCCGCCCGCAGGAAAGGCATCCTCAAACACAACGGCAAATTCTCCTCGGGCAGCGCCGAGCCGGGGACTCCYCCCGGGCAGGGCTTCGGGGGCTTCAGAGAGGTTCCCCTTCCCCCCGGCCCCCGCGGCCGCCCGGGCAGCGCAGTCAGCGAGGACAGCATCCTTTCCACCGAGTCCTTCGATCAGCTGGACCTGCCCGCCCGCGTCCCCCCCGGCGGCGGGGCCATGCGGGGCTGCGTGTCGGCCGAGAGCCTGCTGCGGCTGGAGGAGGAGGAGGAGCGGGAGGAAGGGCGGAGGCTGCGCCGCTGGACTGTCACCCACTGCCGCAGCCCCCTGGCCGAGAGCCGCGCGTCCCTGGCGGGCTGTGACAATGGCACCGAGCTCTACCGGCGCGCCGTGCCCGTGGGGGTGAAGCTGAGCTGAGGCTGCTCTCCCTCGCCGCTGGGCTTCATCCCCACGGGTGGGGCATTTTGGGGAGGGGGCCGAGCTCTTCTTGCCYTCTGCGCTCCCCCGGGGTGGTGATTTTGGGGAGGGGGCCAAGCTCTCCATCCCTTCCCCGGGGTGGTGATTTTGGGGAGGGGRCCGAGCTCTCCATCCCTTCCCCGGGGTGGTGATTTTGGGGAGGGGACCGAACTCTCCATCCCTTCCCCGGGGTGGTGATTTTGGGGAAGGGGCCGAGCCCTCCCTCCCTTCCCCGGGGCTGCCGGTGCTGCTGATCCACATCCCACATATTTATTTGGCAGCCTCGGGGCGGGGGCAGTGCCCGGGKGATACCCCAGGGCCGGGACATTTAATGGACTAAAAACCCCCAAAATGACCCCGAGGAGGGGCTGGGGGGTCCCAGAGGCTCCTCGCTGCCGTCCTCCCCTCTCAAACAGGCTCATCTCACCTCGGGGGTGAAAGCGAAGGGTTGGGGGAGGGATTTTTGTTTTCTTTGCACTGTTTTTTTGGCTGCACAAGGTATGGGAGGGGGCGGGCGATATTACCTCAAACAAGCCGGAGATGTAGCAGGGTGCTGGCGAGGGCCCAAAGGTGCTGCCCGTGGGCTGGGCTTCCCGAGGTGCTGGTGGCCACAGCGCCCAGGCCACGGCTCTGCCCTCTCCTGTGCTGACAAACCCGACTGGAAGCGGCCAAAACCCCGGGCTGAGAAATGCTGGGACGCCGACATCTCTCATCGTAACACAGAAAAAAAAAAAGGAAAAAAAAAAAAAAAAAAGGTGCCTTTTGGTGAGGCGCTACATCTTTATTTATTGCCATTGTCCACGCCGGTGTGGAGGGCAGCAGCACGGGTGTGTCTGGCTCCACAGCCCCCTCCCAGGGGTGTTTTTTGGGAGGTGGCTGTGTCCCTGTGTCACACGGCTCCCTTGCACTATTGCCACGCGTGCTCGCTGGCCCTTTCCCCTCTCCAGGCTCTGTGCGTTCGTGTTTTCCCTCCTTCCTACGGCGCGGGCTGGAGAAAACCATTAAATTAAAAGCAAATGGTAAAAGCTGAGTGGTCAACTCGATTGCTGGGGGTGAGGGAGGGGCTGTCCGGGCCGGGCTGGTGTCCCTGTCCCTGTCCCTGTCCCTGTCCTTGTCCCTGTCCGTCCAGAGCGTCCAGTCCCCGAGGGTGGGTGAGCTCAGCCTGATCCCGCGGGGTGCTGGAACGCCTTTGCACCCTCAAACTGGGTTTAACTGGTGCCTCCCCCAGTGCTCTGTGGTGCTGARCTGGGGCCAGGCACATCCCTGATGTGGGAGTGGGAAATCTGCGTTTTAAGGCTGAGCAGCTGCTGGAWAAACAGAGCCCAAAATTGAGGGAATTTGATGAGAATCCCCCTCCTCCCCGGCCCCGCTGCCAACCCTGCCGGTTTGAATTTGGGGAACATCCCCCAGTTTTTAGCAGCACGACCTCCCTCGCCACCCTTCCCTTCATCCCCGCTGAGGCTCAAACCCCATTTGATCCCTCCAGAGCCATTTCCCGTTTCCAGCTGGATTAACAAGAGCCCTCCCGCCCCCTCCTTCCCTCCTTCCAGCGCAGCAGGGACAGGGTGGCAGGGCTATGCCCGGAATGCCACCCCTGTCGCACCGGGCTGTGCCCGGGGGGGTCACCCATCGCCCCCCGGCGCGCATTCCCCGCGTGCTTCCCGAGCCATTGGGAAACTCCGCAGCGCTTAAAGCCGCTCCGAGAGCGTCCGGCTTAGCCCGGGCAAAGTCCCGCTGCGGGGGCGGGGTGAGCTCAGCCGGGCACGGGGCGCAGGGTCCTTTTTGGGAAAAGATCCGTGGGTTTGGTGTTGGAGCATCCCGGGGCTCTGCAGATCTGTTATGTTTCTTTTCTTTTTCTTTTCTTTTCTTTTCTTTTCTTTTCTTTTCTTTTCTTTTCTTTTCTTTT
>NW_026624610.1:38981-44404 GCF_030028575.1 Malurus melanocephalus
CCGGAGTTTCTGGCAGGGTGGGATGGGTGGAATTCTCCTCCTCGGACAAATCCTCCAGCAGAGACCCCAAAAATCGTCACAGGAGCTTGGGAACGGCCACCAGAGCTGGGCTAACCGGGCCCCAGTGGGGTCTGCGATTATAATTTCGCTTCAGATGTGACCTCAGATGTGATTTGTTGGAAAATGCACCCTGTTTGGAGCCGCGGCAGCTCCAGGGTGGGCACCCCTGGGTGCGAGGGACGCTCTGGCCACCCCATCCCGGGTCACGGCTGCGGGGTGGCAGCGGGGCTTTGTCGCGGTGTCGTGGCCGGCTCAGCCCAACCCCGGCAGCTCCTTGAGGCCGCTCCGGGTCCCTTCCCACCCAWCCCGGGTCACTGCGATGGGAAATGCCCGTGCAGGGAGGGATGAGGGGGTGACGGCGGCAGCCAAAGCCGGCGGGAGGGGTGCGGTGACCGCCCCATCCCTTCCCGGAATTCCCCCGGCAGCCCCTGGAAACGCTCCTTTCATCCCGGCGCTGATTTCCGCCGCCTCCAAGCCCCCCTCTCAGCCCCCCAACCATTATCGGCGGCTCTTTCATCCACCCGGCCCCTTTCATCCCGAGCATTGGCAATTCCCCGCTCCCCTCCCTCGGCCCGCCGGGCCCCGCGGGGTTTTGGGGCGGCTGGAAATGACCTCAGCCCGCCTTTTGCTGAGAAAACGCCATTTTTTGGGGGTGACTTCAGCTCCAAACGCTGAGTTTGCTGCGGGCCGGGGTGTGGGAGCGGGGCTGGGATGGCTCGGGGGATGGGGAAAGCGGGAGAAACTCTCGGGGGATGGGAAAAGCGGGAGAAACCCTCGGGGGTGGATTATCCTGGAGGATGAGGGGATGCTGGAGGGTTTGGGGTTGTACCCACTGGTGAGAGCTTCCCTGGTCGCTGTCCCAAGGGATTATCCAATTTGGGACAGCCTGGACCTGTCTCCTGAGGGTACTGGGGGTACTGGGACAAACTGGTGCTTCCCGCTGCTGCATCCCAGGGTTTGGGACTGCAGCCATCGCCAAAGGACAGGTGTAGGGACTTCCAGGCATTCCCAAAGATTTTTTTAATGGGAATGCTGGGGTGGGTGAGGTGTCTGGGGGTCAGTGGGTCACCCCAGGCTTGGACCCCGCCTCTTATCCAGGGGCTGCTTTGGGTGTTACATCCCCGTGTGACATCCCCGAGCAGCCGCAGCGCCCTGAAAAACGGAAAAAAGGTGAATTTTGGGGTTGGAGCAGCCGTGAGGCGGCTGGGGGAGCAGAGARAGCGGCTCCGGCACCACTCCCAGCCGGGCCCGGGAGGGTTTCCCGGCAGAGCCGAGCTTTGGGCGCTCCCCTCGCCCCGGGGCTCTGAGTCAGCCCCGGGCACCCGTTCCTGCCCGGGCTTGTGCCGGGAAACCCGGATCCACCGGGCGCTTCTTTGGGATGCAGGCAGGAGGAGCAGGATCGGGGGACAAAGGGACACCTGTGACCTCCCTCGGGTGTCGCGAACGGRGCTGGCATCCCGCGGGAGCTCCCCAGGCCGCGGAAGGAGCTGGATGGAGAGCCAGAGCCGCTCCTCGTTATCCGTCAGCTCCTAATGATGCTCTGGGATGTCCCCGGAGCTCTGGAATTTGGGTTCCATCGCTTCTCCGTCCTTGGAACCTCGGGGTGGTTCCTTCCCGTAGGAATCTCCCTTTGTTGGTTTTCTCCCCTCAGGTTTTGCACCAGAGCCCTTTTTTTGTGTGTCTGACACATCGTGGGCGCGGAGCCAAGGATATTTCTGAGACATTTCGTCGGAACTTTGAGCGCCGGAACAATTAACACAACAAAGTCGAGGTGTTCCTTTGCCTCTGATTCTTTCAAAGAGGGATTTTTTTTKTKKTKKYKSTRTWTTTTTTTTTWWWAAGATTTCTCCACAACCGCCTGTTTGATTGCTGGATTTCTTTGAAGATCTRAAGGAGAGAAATCCCCACATGAAAGCCCTAAAAAAGGGGAGAAAGCGGCACCCGGGAACTTTGATCCCATTTTCYTGGAGCACAGGGAATGTCTGGGTCAGATCTGAGCCGAAATTATAATCGCAGACCCCACTGGGGCCTGGTTAGCCCAGCTCTGGTGGTCGTTCCCAAGCTCCTGTGACGATTTTTGGGGTCTCTGCTGGAGGATTTGTCCGAGGAGGAGAATTCCACCCATCCCACCCTGCCAGAAACTCCGGGATGTGCAGTGGGATGGGACAGAGGGGATCAGGCTTGGATCACAGTTTGGGAAATAAAATAAAATAAAATAATAAAAAAACCATAGAAGTTTGGGCTGTGGGACCATCGGGACATCTCCTGTCCTTCCCATCATTTGTAGGATTATCCGGACGGGATATGAGAGCCTATGGAGTGGAATAAAATAAAAATTAAAATAAAATAAAAATAAAATAAAATAAAATATAATAAGATATAATAAAATGAAATAAAATATAATAAAATATAATAAGATATAATAAAATATAATAAAATATAATAAAATAAAATAATAAAATAAATAAAATCACGGAATATCCTGAGCTGGAAGGGACCCACAAGGACAGTGGACTGTAACCCATAAACCCAAGCTTTGGGCTGCTCCCGGGACACTCCGGGCTTGCACACGCTGCTGGCTCATCCCTCGGGCCCTGCGGGTGGCCTGGTGTTTCAAACCAAGACACCTGGCTGGGGACAGGAGGTGACAGGCAGTGACTGTGGCAGTGACTCAGGTGGCCCCGAGGGTCACCGGTGGCTGTGACACCTCCTGTGATCAGCACCCCGGGGCTCCCGCAGGGACCCCAACACCCCGACCCGCCTGAGATGGGCACGGGGCTCTGCCAGCCGGGCCGGGGGGAGCGGGGGCTCCAAAATCTCCGCCCGGAGCCATTTCTGCCTCAGCCCGGAGCCTCCATCGCTCCCCCGGCTCTCACACGGGAAGGGAGCGCGGCCCCGCTGGCAGCTGCAGCAAAGGGCGATTTTCCCAGCGGTTCTGCCGCCTGGGAACGCGAAGCAGCGCCCAGACAGGTTTCTCGGAAGGGCCGGACCTGGCGGATCCCRAATTTGGGATGCTGGTCCCCGGCCAAGCCCGGCTGGGAGTTCTGACGAACCAGAGGGGCAAAGTTTGCATCTSCAGGCACCCGAGCGACTGCGGGGCTCCGGATTCTCCAGCTGGAAAACGGGAAAAGCCATTCCCGAGCTCCCCTCAGGGTCCGGGAGCGTTCTCCCTGCTCCCGGGGTTTCCGTGGACATCGCTGCCGTGGCCGGAGCAGCTTCTCATCCCGCTGGGAATTTCCTGCGGGCCCGGCTCTTGCCTCAGCCGCTTTCGCAAGGAGCAGCCGGGGGAAGMGAAGCGGTCGGGCCGGCTCGGGCGGGGAGCAGCGGGGCTGCCAGGCTGGCACGGCGACAGCATCTGGGCGTGCCACCTCCCCGCCGAGCCGGTGGCGGCTCCGCGCTCGCCGGGCGGTCGAGCCAGCGGGGCCGGTTCGCCTCGTCCCCCGGCAGCCTCCCGTGCCTGCTTTGCACGCGTGGGAAGGGCTTGAGAAGGGAGCGGGAGGTTCTTCCCACGGGGCAGCGCTGCCGGGGTTTGGGGAGGGGCGGGTGGGAGGGGGGAGCTTGGAGGGACGGGTCGGATCTCTGTGACAGTGACAGTGACAGTGACAGTGACAGTGACACGGACAGGGAATGGCCGCGGCTGCTTTGGGATGGACATCACGGAAAGTGGCACTGATCGGGCTCCTCAGGGAATGGTCACTGCTCCGAACCTTCCAGAGCTCCGGGAGGTTCGGGCAACGCTGCCAGGGGTGCCCAGGGTGGGATTTTGGCATTGGCCATGGACCCGCGATCGATTATTTCTCCGCTCTCATCTGTCTCTGTCCCTTTCCCTTCCCCTCTGCAGCCCTCGCCTTTGATCCCGGGCAGCAGCAATTGATCCTCCTTATCTTTATTGCGCTCCAGACATTCCCGGCACGGCCCTTAATTAAATTCCTCTTCATTTTCCTCCTTCTCTTCCAACCCCAGACGAGGGTTTATTTTTAAACGCGCGATTAAATGATCGGATTGGCCGCGGGTGGGATCGGCCGGGGCTCTGCTCCGGGGCTGGGGGCGAGCTCGAGGGGCTGCTGGTCGCCCTGTGGTGGTGGCACTGGTCACAGTGGCCWTGGTGGCATTGGCACTGGTCACWGCGACATGGGGATKGCCCACAGTAACACAGGCACTGGCCATGRTGGCATTGGCACTGGTCACAGTAGCACAAGCACGGCTGTGGTGACAGACACAAGTCATGGTGGCACTGGCAGTGGCCGTGGCGATATTGGCATTTGCCATAGAGACATTGGCATGTGCCATAGCGACATTGGCGCTGGTCACAGCGACATAGGCATGGCCCTCAGTAGCATTGGCACTGGTCACGGTGGCATTGGCACCTTCTGTAGTAGCCTTGGCACCTGCTATGGTGGCCCTGGCACCTTCTGTAGTGGCCCTGGCACCTGCCGCGGTGGCCCTGGCACCTTCTGTAGTGGCCCTGGCACCTGCTATGGTGGCCCTGGTACCTTCTGTAGTGGCCCTGGCACCTGCCGCGGTGGCCCTGGCACCTTCTGTAGTGGCCCTGGCAGCTGCCGCGGTGGCCCTGGCCACACCAGGTGACCGCAGTGCCCCCGGGCCGCCCGCCGGCCGCGGCTCCTCACCGCTTTAAGCTTTTCCGCTCGGAAATTTTTGCTGCAGCCGCTTTGACCCGCAGGGCAGGGAGCATTTTTCATGTGGAACGGGCGAAATTCCCCCGGAGACAGCGCAGGAATGCCAGGCATGTTATCCTTGGTACCAGCTCTCGCTGCTTACGGCTTAAGCTCGGCCACGCCGCCGGGGGGAGGGGACAGCGGGGACAGCCGGGGACCCGCCGTGTCCCCAGCGGTGATGCCAACATTCCCCAATCCCCTTTTCCTCCCCCCTCGCTGTGCCTGGATCGCGGGAGGGGCTCCACGCTCAGGGTGAACTGGGTGAGCACCTCTGGGTCCCTCCTGTCCCCTCAGGGACACCCCCATGGGGACACCACGGGGGCGTTTTGGGAGCCCCCCCCAGCAGAGCAGGGGGCAGCCAGGATGGGATTTGATCCTGCAGGGCTCGAGCGGCCAAAAACGGGAGAGAAATCAGGGCCTGGTTTGGTCTCCGCTGAGTGCGAGACACCGAACCTATTTATTGTCACTCCTTCATCCCGGCTGGCCGCGGTGACACGCGGGGCAGGGCGAGGGGACAGCGCTGGCCCGGCACTGCGGGACCTGGGCACCCCGGGGGCACCTTTGGGACGTGGCAAACCAGCCCCGAGCGGGGTGACAGAGGAAAATCCTGCTGTGCCACCCCAAGTGTCCCATACCTGACCCTGGATGTCCCCAGGGAGCTCTGTCCCCTCTGAACGCACCAATCCC
>NW_026624611.1:0-906 GCF_030028575.1 Malurus melanocephalus
CTACAGAACCCATGGCCTTGGATTATCTGCTTGCAGCCAGGGAGGAACCTGGGCTATTGTAGGACAGGAATGGTGCACTTGTACCAGGGATGGGTTTGGAGTCGAACAGTCAGGAATCACCTCAATAAAAGGAGCAGTAGAAGAGTGGCAGAAAGAAGAAAAGTCTTTTTGGTGAGATTGGCTTTATGGCTGCCCAGTTGGAGGCTGCTGTGAAATGCATTTGTGGCGATCACTGCAATCAATGCAGTGTATGCTGATGCCCGAAAAGGCTAGAAATAAACCCCTATAGACTGGTGTCTGCAGAGCAGGGATTTGTTAATTGTAGCACTGGGGTGCAGCACTGGAGGTGAGGGGGATCTTTCCTTTTAACTCAYCTAGCCTYGCTYAAAATTRTCMTTTATACAGTAAGTATTGCTTAACATTGCCATCGTCACTACATCCACCATATATAGGGACAGAAATTCACGGCATCACAGTTCTGCAAGTGCGCCTGCATCATCCCCAGTTCAGTGGTTCACAGGGGTCTCCCTCTAATAAGAGACCATACTCATCTTGGCCTGTGGGCTTTTCAACTTTATCCTCAGAGCATGCCCAGTTACGATATTCCATGSCTTTTTCTGGTCTTCAAGGTCTTCATGTTCTGTTTTTCAGCCAATTGTCTTATACATCTGCCAAGTTCTTATCAGTGCCCTCTACTGTTCCTTAAAATAGGATCTACTTGTCCGCTTCTGCAGTATATTTATCTACTTTTTGAAATATTCTCCATGGTGATTCTACTTGTCCAAGCACTAAGCCACTGGCTTAACTACGTCCATCTGGTACATATTTAGCTGATGCACTATATCCTGCTAATACACTGTATGAAAACTTATAAATGAAAATGCTATTACTGATAATATATGAAAA
>NW_026624611.1:2802-5728 GCF_030028575.1 Malurus melanocephalus
GTGTGTGTGTGTGCGCGTGTGTGGAGACCCGGATCCCAAAGTGAAGCACGGACCGAAACCAGGAAGTTGCTGTGCCGAGAACCTGGATTCAGGAAGTAAGTTACATTTCTTCTTTATTTTTGTAATGCATGTTTGCTGTGACTGTGTGTCGTGTGATTACATGCTGTGTGTGATAGTTTAAGCTGCAGCAGTTGAACGGGGAAGAGAAGGAAAAACAGGAAGGGAACAATATAACCTAGGGACATCCATCCTCCACTCCAGTAGTTTTACCCGAGGAGATGAAAAGTACACAAAAGGTGGTCAGTAAAATACAAGTGATCTAGAGTGAGTAATAGAACACTAGAATAAAATAAGAAATAGTCAAGGTAAAGAAATAATAGCAAAACCYCCCCTTGGGTGTATATTAGTACACTGGAAAGAAATAATTAAAACAAAAGAAACAGAAAGTAAGAAAGTTCTTATTAAGTATTGTAATAATTGGTGGCCTTTATATAAATTAGATAGTAGAGAAAAATGGCCACTCTTTAGATCTTTAGATTATAAAACCCTCCTGCAGTTAATGCTGTTCTTGAGAAGGGAGGGAAAGTAGGACGAAGTCTCCTACGCAGATTTGTTTTTCACTCTCCGAAATCATCCTGAGTGGCAGAGGGACTGTGGGATGGTGCCACCACAGGACCCCATAGTACTGGCTTTGAAAAGAGAAAATAAAGCTACTAAAAGCAGACATTAAAAGTGCTGTTCAGCATGCAGTATAGCTCAAAGATGTACTAAACCAGACAAAGTTTATCAGGCAGTAGCACAGGAACAAGAATTAACTGATTTTCTTAAGCCCGCTCCTAGGAAGCGAGAGGATGAGGCAGACTCAGAGGACACGCCATCTCCAGCAGAGAGCCCGGTCTCTGCCAGAACACGGGGGAAGCTGGGACAGGTCCTGCAAGCACCCCTACGGGAGGAAGCAAGGCCTGAGGGCAATACAATGCTGATCAAAGTACCTTTTTCTACTATTGACATAGAAGCTTAGAAAAAAATTGCAAAAGATTATCGAACCAATCCAATAATCGTAAGTAAACATTTACGTTTTATAATGAAACAACATAATCCCGATTAGAATGATATTCAGTTGTTATTGAAAGCTGTAACAGAAACTGAAAAACAATTAATTTTGAAAACAGCACAAGATTTAGCTGAAAATTATTTTAAAGTACGGCAAGAGGATCATGAAGAATATTTGCCACTCCAGGACCCGAAATGGGATCCAAATAAAACAGCTGAAATGGCTAAACTACAGGTTTATCAGGAGTAAATAGTAAAAGCCATAGAAAAGGCAATGCCAAAAACCATTAATTAGTCAGCACTGTATGCAATCAAACAGGGCCCCTCCGAGTCCCCAACTGACTTTCTAGAACGATTAAAAGATGCTATGCATAGAAACACAACACTGGACCCGGGGTCAGAGGTGGGGATACAACAGCTAGTGTCTCTCTTTTTGAGCCAATCACAGTGAGACATTAGATGGAAACTCCAGAAACTGCGTTCAACAGAGAATAAAAATTTAGAAGTATTATTAGATGAAGCTTGGAGGGTGTACAGTAACCGAGAAGCAAAATATAAAGAAGTCAAGAAGTTAATAACATTAGTAGAAAAGAATGTAAAAGAGAATAACCAGAAAAAGAGTCAGAACCAAGGAAAAACCAAACTGCACAAAAACCAGTGTGCATATTGCAAGAAATTTAGACATTAGAAGAATGAATGCCCAGAGAACAAGAATATGTATCCTAATAAGAGATGGGATAATTCGTAAGAGAAGGAGATTGCACATGTGAGGGAAGACTGAAGAGGACCAGGGGATTCCAACCTAGCAGATCCCCTGGTTATAGTAAAGTTAGAAAAAAAAGAAAAAGAAGTAGAATTTCTGGTAGACACGAAGGCAACTTATTCGGTTTTGAATAAAGCCCTGATGCCTGTGGGGGATGATTATATCATGGTAAAAGGAGCCACTAGTCACTCTGAAAAAGCTTATTTTTGTAAACCTTTAAAGTATAAACTTAAGAAACAATGGGGAATTCATAAGTTCTTATATATGCCCAATTCCCCAAAAGCACTCTTGAGTAGGAATTTATTAGAACAATTACAAGCAACCATTATGTTTAAAAATGAAAAAATTACTCTAGAAGTGAATAATCAACAATATGTAGAAATATTAATTTTAATATTAACAACCCCTGAGACCGAAAAAAGAATTAGTGAAGAAATAACAAATCTGGTATTTCCTGGAGTTTGAGCTACTGATGTTCCAGGGAGAGCTAAGAATGCACCTCCCATACAAATTAAACTCAAGGAGGGAAAACAGCCAGTTAGAGTTAAACAATATCCTTTAAGAAAAGAAGATAGAGAAGGAGTTAGCCCAGTAATAGAAAACTTTTTGCAGCTAGGATTACTGAGAGAATGCCAGTCTGAATTTAACATCCCTATACTACCCGTTCGCAAACCTGATGGATCATACCGGGTAGTACAGGATTTAAGGGCTGTAAATAAGATTACAGAAGACCTCTACCCTGTAGTGGCAAATCCATATACATTATYAACTAAATTAACACCGGAGTTAATTTGAATTACTGTTCTAGATTTGAAGGATGCCTTCTTTTGCCGCCCTCTCCACGAAGCCAGCCAGAAAATAGTCACTTTTGAATAAGAAAGCCCTAAAAGTGGGTGTAAAACCCAGCTCACCTGGACAGTGTTGCCTCAAGGGTTCAAGAATAGTCCTACCATATTTAGAGATCAACTTGCCAAGGACTTAGAATCCTAGGAGGTCCCAGCATCAGAAAAAAAACTGTTGCAGTATGTAGATGACCTTTAGATAGCTACCAAGACTGAAGAGGCTTGTCTTACCTGGACAGTAAGTCTGCTAAATTTCCTAAGACTGCAG
>NW_026624611.1:6240-8538 GCF_030028575.1 Malurus melanocephalus
TGCTGGAAATGAAAGGCGGCCACTGGCTTTCCCCACAGAGGTTCTTGAAATACCAAGCCATCATGGTGGAACAAGATGATGTAGAAATAGTGGTGACTAAAATTGTCAACCCAGCTTCATTCCTCAGCAGAAATGAAGAAGAGCCGGTACACCACGATTGTCTGGAGATCATCGAAGCTACATACTCCAGTCGTCGGGATCTGAAGGATACCCCTTTAGATGACGCAGAAACCTGGTTCACTGATGGGAGCAGTTCCGTTATGAGTGGAAAGCGACACGCTGGGTATGCAGTTACTACCTGMAAAAAGGTAACAGAATCTGGACCTTTGCCAACAAACACCTCTGCACAGAAAGCTGAGATAATTGCTCTGAYASGTGCYCTGGAAATGGCAGAAGGAAAGAAAATAAACATCTATACAGACTCAAAGTATGCTTTTGGGGTTGTACATGCACATGGAGCCATTTAAAAAGAAAGGAGACTGTTGAACTCACAAAGAAAAAATATCAAACATGCACAAGAAATATTGCAGCTGTTGGAAGCAGTCAAGCTACCTGAGAAAGTCGCAATCATGCACATTAAGGCACACCAAGAAGTAAGCTCTAAATTAGAAGAAAGAAACGAGCTGGCAGACAGAGAAGCACAAAGGGCAGCAAAAGGCCAGATAACAACAGACGGAGCTCTGATCCCAGATGAGAAGGTCTCCCTAGAAAGTAAGCCTAAATACAATGAAAAAGATAAAAAGTTAATTAAAGATGAAAAAAAAACCATATAACCAAGAGAGATAGGCTATCACAGCAGAAAGRAAGATAATAATACCTTTTCATTTGTTGTAGTCATTAATTAAAGAAGAACACCAGAAAACACACTGAGGTGTAGATGCTCTATATCATTACCTAAATGATAAAATTATTGCCAGGTATTTACAAGATACCATCAAACAGTTAACCTGGCAGTGTAACATTTGCCTCCAGACTAAACCCAAAATTACTCGCAAAATAAAACTTAGTCAAATTGGAAGGGGCCATAGACCTGGACAGCAGTGGCAATTTGATTTCACAAAACTTCCAAGAAAAGGGGGGTATCGATACTTGTTAGTATTAACAAACACCTTTTCAAGGTGGCCAGAAACCTTTCCCACCAGAACCGCCAAGGCCCAGAAAGTAACTAAAGTATTGCTATGAGAAATAATACCACGCTTTGGAGTTCCAGCCACAATATCCTCAGACAGAGGGCCCCACTTTATTGCAAGAGTGATACAGCAAATTAGCTGCCAATTAGGCATAAAATGGGAACCCCACACCCCGTACCATCCTCAATCAAGTAATCGAGTAGAAAAAATGAACCATCTAATCAAGCAACAGATTGTGCGACTAAGGCAAGAAGCTAATTTACCCTGGCCCCARTCTCTCCCACTTGCATTATTACGAATTCAGACCAAACCCAGAACTAGAGAACAGTTAAGCCCCTTTAAAATACTCTATAGGAGACCGTATAGAGTACAAAAGAGAATATCTACCCAAGTTAGAGAAGAAATAATGACCAGCTATATAGTGGCTTTAGGGAAGCAACTCAGAAAGATTGAAAAACACGTGGCCGGAACCCGAAGTCAAGGTTTAGATGGTCCTGTACATGATATTCAACCTAAGGATTATGTATATGTTAAGTCTTTTGCAGAAAAAACTCTGGAGCCACAGTGGGAAGGACCRTTTCAAGTACTCCTTACCACTTTCACCGCAATTAAAATCAAGGAGCAGAACACCTGGATTTATCATACCAGAGTAAAGAAAGTTCATAATTCTCCATAAAATGTCACACAAGTTCAACCAAGAAAGTTATTTTTCTCACAGTCATAATTATAATCCAGGGATAAGAGAGTACCTCTAGCCAAGGCAATACTGATTAGCCTTAGTCTCAAGCTATCTGACGGTATACTAGATCCATAAAAAAGTATTCTAATATAAAAAGTTTAAATCTGTTGTTATTAGTTAGTGTTAGCTTCATTTTATATTTTGTATTATTTGTTTAGAATTGGCGAATGTTACAACGAGTAGCAATTCTGACTTCTCTGTCAAACGCACATGGTAAAGCATTAAGAGACACCTTTCATTAAAGTTTATTACAAGAAAAATGTATGTATTAGTAAAAGAATTTACTAATTTTATAGAAAAGGGGGGAATGATGCAGAGAAGTTAGAAGTCACAAGGTAACTTGTTAAAAACTGCTTGCTAGACAGTGTATATTGCTTACTTAACATTGATTATGTTTATCAAAGCAGAATGAAAAGTAAAAGATTATTA
>NW_026624611.1:10498-11555 GCF_030028575.1 Malurus melanocephalus
GTGAGAAAAATAATTTTCCTGGTTGAACTTACCCATGACTTTCTATGGGGAATTATGAGCTTTCTTCACTCTGGTATGATATCATTCTGCTCCTTGATTTTAATTGCGGTGAAAGTGGTAAGGAGCACCTGAAATGGTCCTTCCCACTGTGGCTCCAGAGTTCTTTCTGGAAAAGACTTAACATATACATCATGCGCATGTTGAATATCATGTACAGGACCATVTAAACCTTGACTTTGGGTTCCGGCTACATGCTTTTCAATCTTTCTGAGTGGTTTGCCTAAAAGCACCATATAGGTGGTCATTATTTCTCATAGCAATACTTTAGCTATTTCCCGGGCCTTGGTGGTTCTGGTGGGAAAGGCTTCTGGCCACCCTGAAAAGGTATTTGTTAATACCAACAAATATTAACACCCACCTTTTCTTGGAAGTTCTGTGAAATCAATTTGCCAGTGCTGTCCAGGTCCATGGCCCCTTCCAATTTGACCAAGTTTTATTTTGCAAGTAATTTTGGGTTTAGTCTGGAAGCAAATGTCACACTGCCGGGTTACCTGCTTGATGGTATCTTGCAAATGCTTGGCAGTAATTCTATCATTTAGATAATTATACAGAGTATCTACACCCCAGTGTGTTYTCTGATATTCCTCCCTAATTAATGACCACAATAAATGAGAAAGGATTATTATTCTTCGTCTGCTGTAATAGCCCGTCCCTCTTGGTTATATGTTCCTTTTTCATCCTTAATTAACTTCCTATCTTCTTCATTGTATTTAGGCTTACCTTCTAGGGAGACCTGCCCATCTGGGATCAGGGCTCCTTCTGTTGTCATCTGACCTTTTGCTGCCCTTTTTGCCTCTCTGTCCGCCACCTCGTTTCCTTCCTCCAATTCAGAGCTCACCTTTTGGTGTGCCTTAACGTGCATGATTGCCACCTTCTCAGGTAGCTGGACTGCTTCCAACAGCTGCAATATTTCTTGTGCATGTTTGATATTTTTTCCTTGCGAGTTCAACAGTCTCCTTTCTTTCCAAATGGCTCCATGTGCATGTACAACCCCAAA
>NW_026624611.1:12083-14454 GCF_030028575.1 Malurus melanocephalus
GTCTGGAAGTCCTAAAGCTGGAGCTGACATGAGGGCATTCTTTAGCTGCTCAAAGGCCTTCGTGGCTTCCTTTGTCCACTGGAGATCCCTCTGTTCCRTGTTTATGAGAGCATATAGGGGCTTTACAAGTAAACCATAATTATAAACCCAAAGTCTGGACCAGCCCATCATTCCCAAGAATGTTCTGAGTTCTTTCACAGTCTGAGGTTTCGGGGTCTGGCAGATGGCTTCCTTGTGATCCTGCCCCAAGCTCCTTTGTCTTGCACTGATCTCATAGCCCAGGTAAATCACCTTTTTTTTTTTTTTTCATTACTTGGGCCTTTTTCTTGGAAACCTGGTATCCCTGCAGTCTTAGGAAATTTAGCAGACTTACCGTCCAGGTAAGACAAGCTTCTTCAGTCTTGGTAGCTATCAAGAGGTCATCCACATACTACAACAGTTTTCCTTCTGATGCTGGGACCTGCCAGGATTTTAAGTCCTTAGCAAGTTGATCTACGAATATGATAGGAGTATTTTTGAACTCTTGAGGCAACACTGTCCAGGTGAGCTGGGTTTTACACCCACTTTTAGGGCCTTCCCATTCAAAAGCCAATATTTTCAGGCTGGCTTCATGGAGAGAGAGGCAAAAGAAGGCATCCTTCAAATCCAGAACAGTAAACGAAGTTAACTCCGGTGTTAGTTCAGTTGGTAACGTATATGGATTTGCCACTACAGGGTAGAGGTCTTCTGTAATCTTATTTACAGCCCTTAAATCCTGTACTACCTGGAATGATCCATCAGGTTTGTGAACGGGTAGTATAGGGGTGTTAAATTCAGACTGGCATTCTCTCAGTAATCCTAGCTGCAAAAAGTTTTCTCTTACTGGGCTAACTCCTTCTCTATCTTCTTTTCTTAAAGGATATTGTTTAACTCTAATGGGCTGTTGGGTGACGGGGAATAACAGGTCACACAGACACCAATATGATGAGCATGATCCATTTATTTCTAATACAAGCTCTTTGGGTTTATCTACTTTCATAAGCCAGCCTCTCTATATGATTAGCAATTATTCATTGGTTAATTTAGCAGTCTGTCTATTACATTCCAGCATATAATTGGTATATTTGCAAAAGCGTGTTTTTGTATGCCTTGCAGTTTTAAATCATCATTTTCAGCATTTTACTCCTTCTTCAATTGTTCCTTTGTTCTTCAATTGCTCTTTGTTCTTGCTTCTTACTGTGTTTCTTCTTCATGGTCAGTCGGTACATGTTACACTGCTGTAGTCACGTCCTCCTCTTTCCCATCCTCTTCTGTCTCATCCTGTTCTATCTTGTAGTCTGGGTTGCTCAGTAACAGCAATTCATGACCTCATTCCCGTAAGAACCTGTCTAACAGAGATCCACCTAACTGAGATCCTTCTACATATCCCCTTCTTTCTTTGTGAGCAACCCAGCTCTGTAGCACAGTCTTCTCTGCAAAACGACAAATACATCGCAGCAAGCAACCTGCTATCAACATAATAGCAAACAAAGTTACTACAAATGGTAATCCTTCTAACATCACAGTTTTTCAACCTGTAATTCCCCATTTGCTTAGCCAGGTARAAAGAGGATCAGTGCTAACTGTAACTGAATGCTGATTGGCTTGGAATTGAGGATGCTTTTTCTGAATGGAAGTGGAATGATCAGAAAGGTTAAAACAACACATTCTTTCAAAATYTTCACATCCATGACCCTGTGCCAACACAAGAAAATCAATGGCCGCTCTATTCTGCAAAGTAGCATGTCTGATACTGTCAACATCAGTCTAAAGGTCACTAATCATTTCTGAAGTCAAATTAAATTGTTTCTCACCCCAACAGGCTAAGCGTTTCCAATTCTTTGCATTCATGGCTACCATACCTCCTGGTAAGAAAATAGATGTTGCAATCACTGATGCCAAAGAAGGCAATTTTACATGATCATTGCAGGCTTCATCAAACAATCGTGCAGTTCTCTTATTTCTCAATTTAGCAGTAGCTATAGCABTCAATACTTGTCGCATTCTTGGGGTAAACATAGTTAACTTCCCAAGGTAACAAGGCCCTCCTGTTGCAGAATGGCTTAATGAAAAGGGACTTAGCTCCCTGGAAGGCTTGTGCAAGCAGCTGGGTGCTAGCAAATTTTAGGCCTTTGCATTAATAACTGAAAATATTTCTCAGGGGCAGCGTTGGGCCTCTGTGTTGATAATGGGAAACATTGCAGGATGTGTGTGTCCAGAGTGTTCAAAGACAGAATGTTTTTGATATGTTGCAGGATGCAAGCACTAAGAATAGTCAAGGTCAGGATGTTTTTGAGAGATTGGGAAAGAACCGAAGAGGGGAGTGAAATGAGAATGTAACTTTCTGTGCTTA
>NW_026624611.1:14839-17630 GCF_030028575.1 Malurus melanocephalus
ATTCCACTGGTTCTAAAGGGCCCTGCAGTGTCATAATGGATTCCTTTGTTCCATCAGGACACACAGTGTTGAAAAGGATTCCATTGTTCCATGGAGCCCTGCAGTGTCACAATGGATTACAATGGTTCTTGCAGTCATAATTGATCCCATTGGTTCAATAAGGCCATGCTGTGTCACACTGGTTTGCATTGCTTCATGGTGCCATGTAGTGTCACAATGTAATCCATTGGTTCTATGCAGCCCAGCAGTGTCACAAAGGATTGTATGGATCCCGATGGGCCTTAAAGAGCCACAATGGATTCCAATGTTTCCGTGGGGCCCTGCAGTATCACAATGGATTCCAYTGATTTCATGGGGCCCTCAAGTGACAAAATGGAATCCATTGGGCACACAGGGCTTTGATGTGTCACCATGAATCCTACAGGGTCCTGCAGTGTCACAATGGATTCAATTGGTTCTCTGGGGTCAAGCAGTATAAAACTAGATTCTGAGGTTCCATGTGGCCATGCAGTGTCAGAATGGATTCCATTGTTTTCGAGTGGCCCTGCAGAGTCACAATGAATTCCATTGATTCCGCTGGGGTGCACAGACTCAAAATGAATCCTATTCGTTCTATGTGGCCCTGTAGTGTCTGAATGGATTCCATTGTTTTCGTCAGGCCTTGTAGTGTCACAATGGATTCCTTTTCTCCATGGGGCCCGGCAGTGTCACAATGGATTCCATTGGTTATCCATGACGGCCTTCAGTGTCACAACGGATTCCACTAGTTCCACAGGACCCTGCAGTGTCACAATGATTTTGATTGTTTCCATGGGACCCTGCAGTGTCACAATGGATTCCATTGCTCCCTTGGGCCCTTCATGTCATAATGGATTCCACTGCTTCTACAGGGCCCTGAAGCTTCATAAAGGATTCCTTGGTTCCATCAGGACACACAGTGCTGAAAAGGATTCCATTGTTCCATGGAGCCCTGCAGTGTCACAATAGATTACAATAGTTCTTGCATTCATAATTGATTCCATTGGTTCAATAGGGCCATGCTGTGTCACAATGGTTTGCATTGCTCCATGGTGCCAGGTAGTGTCACAATGTAATCCATTGGTTCTATGCAGCCCAGCAGTGTCACAAAGGATTGTTTCAATTCCGATGGGCCTTATAGTGCCACAATGGATTCCACTGGTTCCATGGGGCCCTGCAGTGTCACAATGGATTTCACTGCTCTATGGGGCACTGCAGTGTCACAACGGATTCCATTGGTTTCATGAGGCCCTGCAGTGTCAGAATAGATTCCTTTTCTCCATTGGGCCTGGCAGTTTCACAATGGATTCCATTGACTCCATAGGGTCCTTCCAGAACACTATGGTTTCCATTGTTCTGTGGGGCTCTACAGTGTCACAATGGATTCCATTGGTTCTCTGGGTTCCACAGCGTAACAGTGGATTCTGGGGCTCCATGCGGCCATGAAGTGTCAAAATSGATTCCATTGTTTTCGTGAGGCCCTGCAGTGTCAGAATAGATTCCTTTTCTCCATTGGGCCTGGCAGTGTCACAATGGATTCCATTGTTTTCGAGTGGCCCTGAAGAATCACAATCAATTCCAGTGGTTCCACTGGGGCGCACACTCTCGAAATGAATCCCATTGGTTCTGTGTGGCCCTGTAGTGTCTGAATGGATTCCATCGTTTTCGTGAGGCCCAGCAGTGTCACAATGGATTCCATGGGTTATTCATGACGGCCTCAGTGTCACAGCGGATTCCACTGGTTCCACGGGACCTTGCAGTGTAATAATGAATTTGATTGTTTCCATGGGACCCAGCAGTGTCACAATGCATTCCACTGTGTCTGCAGGGCCCTGCAGTGTCATAATGGATTCCTTGGTTCCATCAGGACACACAGTGTTGAAAAGGATTCCATTGTTCCCTGTGGCCCTGCAGTGTCACAATGGATTACAATAGTTCTTGCACTCATAATTGATTCCATTGCTTCTATAGGGCCAGGCTGTGTCACAATAGTTGGCATTGTTCCATGGTGCCAGGTAGTAATGCCTGCCAATGTAATCCATTGGTTCTATGCAGCCCAGCAGTGTCACACAGGATTATTTTAGTTCCGATGGGCCTTACAGTGCCAGAATGGATTCCACTGGTTCAGTGGGGCCCTGCAGTGTCACAATGGATTTCATGGTTGAATGGGGCCCTGCAGTGTCACAATGAATTCCATTGGTTCTTTGGGGCCCTGCAGTGTCACAATGGACTCCATTGGTTCTATGGGGCGCTGCAGTGTCAGAATTGATTCCATTGGTTCTGTGGGGCGCTGCAGTGTCAGAATGGTTTCCACTGGTTCCGTGGGGCGCTGCAGTGTCACAATGGATTCCATTGGTTCCGTGGGGCCCTGCAGTGTCACAATCAATTCCATTGGTTCTTCTGCGCCACACACTGTCGAAATGAATCCCATTGCTTCCATGTGGCCCTGTAGTGTCACAATGGATTCTTTTCCTCCATGGGGCCCGGCAGTGTCACAATGGATTCCATTGGTTATCCATGATGGCCTTCAGTGTCATAATTGATTCCACTGGTTCCAGGGGACCATGCAGTGTCACAATGAATTTGTTTGTTTCCATGGGACCCAGCAGTGTAACAATGGATTCCATTACTCCATGGGGCCCAGCAATGAACCAATGGATTCCACTGGTTCCACAGCGCCCCGCAGTGTTACAGTGGATTCCACTGCTCTCTTCAGTGCCATAATGGATTCTTTGGTTCCATCAGGGTGTCCTGATGCCAAAATGATTCCATT
>NW_026624611.1:18685-21671 GCF_030028575.1 Malurus melanocephalus
TCACAATGGATTCCATTGGTTATCCATGACGGCCTTCAGTGTCACAATTGATTCCACTGGTTCCAGGGGACCCTGCAGTGTCACAATGAATTTGTTTGTTTCCATGGGACCCAGCAGTGTCACAATGGATTCCATTACTCCATGGGGCCCAGCAATGAACCAATGGATTCCACTGGTTCCACAGCRCCCCGCAGTGTTACAGTGGATTCCACTGCTCTCTTCAGTGCCATAATGGATTCTTTGGTTCCATCAGGGTGTCCTGATGCCAAAATGATTCCATTGTTCCATGGGGCCCTTCAGTGTGACAATGAAATCCATTGGTTCAATGGGGCCCTGCAATGTCGCAATGGATTCCATTGCTCCCTTGGGCCCCTCAGTGTCATAATGGATTCCACTGGTTCTGCAGGGCCCTGCAGTGTCATAATGGATTCCTTGGTTCCATCAGGACACGGAGTGTTGAAAAGGATTCCATTGTTCCATGGAGCCCTGCAGTGTCACCAGGGATTCCATTCCTTTTGCGGAGCCCTGCAGTTTCACAATGAATGCCATTGGTTCCATGTGGCCCTGCCGTGTCACAATGGATTACAATGGTTCTTGCACTCATAATTGATTCCATTTGTTCAATAAGGCCATGATGTGTCACAATGTTTTGCATTGTTCCATGGTGCCAGGTAGTGTCACAATGTAATCCATTGGTTCTATGCAGCCCAGCAGTGTCACAAAGGATTGTTTTAGTTCCGATGGGCGTCCTAGTGCCACAATGGATTCCATGGTTGAATGGGGCCCTGCAGTGTCACAATGGATTTCATTGGTTCCCTGGGGCCCTGCAGTGTCACAACGGATTCCATTGGTTCTGTGGGGCCCTGCAGTGTCAGAATTGATTCCACTGGTTCCGTGGGGCACTGCAGTGTCACAATGGATTTGATTCTTTCCATGGGACTCAGCAGGGTCACAGTGGATTCCACTGCTCTCTGGGGCCCTGTTGAGTCACAATGGATTTCTTTGGTTTTTTCAGGCCTGGCAATGTCACACTAGATTCTCTTGGTTCCATGGGACCCAGCAGTGTCACAATGGATTTCATGCTTTCATGGGGCCCTGTAGTGTCAGAATGGAATTAAATAGGCTCCTTGGGGTGCAGCAGTATTTCAATGTTTTCTATCGTTCAATGGGGTCCTGCAGTGTCACAATGGATTCCATTGATTCTGCAGGGTCCTGCCCTATTACAATGATTCCCACTGTTCCATGGGGCCCTGCATTGTCACAAAATATTCCATTGGTTTTAGGGCGCCTTTCAATGTCACAATGGATTCCCCAATTTCGAAAGGTCCATGCAGTATCACAATGGCTTCCTTGGTTCAATCAGGCCCCGCAGGGTCACAATCGAGTCCATTGTTCCATGGTGCCCTGCAGTGCCAAAACAGATTGCATTGGTTTCGAGAGTCCCTGCACTGTCTCTATGGATTCCATTATTACATGAGGCCCTGCAATGTCACAGTGGATTCCATTGCCCAATTGCCCAGCAGTGTCACAACGGATTCCATTGGTTCCGTGGGACCCTGAAGTGTCACAAAGGATTGCATTGCTCCAGAGGGTCTAGCAATGTCCAAATGGATTCCATGGATCCATGGCGCCCTGTAAGGTCACAATGGATTGCATTGGGTATGAGGGGCCCTGCAGTTTCACAATAAATTCCATTGATTCCATGTGTACCAGCAGTGTCACAATGGGTTCAATTGGTTCCATGTGGCCCTGCAGTGTCACAATGAATTACAATGGTTCTTGCATTCATAATTGATTCCATTGGTTCAATAGGGCCATGCTGTGCCACAATGGTTTGCATTGTTCCATGGTGCCAGGTAGTGTCGCAATGTAATCCATTGGTTCTATGCAGCCCAGCAGTGTCACACAGGATGGTTTTAGTTCCGATGGGTGTTATAGTGCCAGAATGGATTCCACTGGTTCCGTGGGGCCCAGCAGTGTCACAGTGGATTCCACTGCTTTCGCGGGGCCCTGCAGTGTCACAGTGGAATCCATTGGGCCGATGGGGCTTTGATGCGTCACCATGGATTCTACAGGGTCCTGCAGTGTCACAATGGATTCCATTGTTTGTGAGTGCCCCTGCAAAATCACAAGCAATTCCATTGGTTCTGCTGGGCCACACGCTGTCGAAATGAATCCCATTGGTTCTATGTGGCCTTGTAATGTCTTAATGGATTCCATTGTTTCGTGAGGCCCTGTAGTGTCACAATGGATTCCTTTTCTCCATAGGGCCCGGCAGTGTCACAATGGATTCCATTGGTTATCCATGACGGCCTTCAGTGTCACAATTGATTCCACTGGTTCCATGGGAACCAGCAGTGTCACAATGAATTTGATTGTTTCCATGGGACCCAGCATTGTTACAATGGATTCCATTACTCCATGGGGCCCAGCAATGAACCAATGGATTCCATTGGTTCCACAGGGCCCTGCAGTTTTACACTGGATTCCACTGCTCTCTTCAGTGTCATAATCGGTTCTTTGGTTCCATCAGGGTAACCTGATGCCAAAAAGGTTTCCATTGTTCCATGGGGCCCTGCAGCGTCACAATGGATTACAATGGTTCTTGCAGTCATAATTGATTCCATTGGTTCAATAGGGCCATGCTGTGTCTCAACGGTTTGCATTTTTCCATGGTGACAGGAAGAGTCACAATGTAATCCATTGGTTTTATGCGGCCCAGCAGTGTCACAAAGGATGGTTAGAGTTCCGATGGGCGCTAAAGTGCCACAATGGATTCCACTTGTTCCCTTGGGCCCTGCAGTRTCACCGTGGATTCCATGGTTGAATGGGGCCTCGAAGTGTCACAATGGATTTCACTGCTCTATGGGGCCCTGCAGTGTCACAATGGGTTACACGGGTTCAATGGGGCCCAGCAATGTAACAACGGATTCCATGGGTTCCCTGGGCCCCTCAGTGTCATAATGGATTCCACTGGTTCTGCAGG
>NW_026624611.1:22391-27580 GCF_030028575.1 Malurus melanocephalus
AGTGTCACAATGGATTCCTTTCCTCCATGGGGCCCAGCAGTGTCACAATGGATTCCATTGGTTATCCATGACGGCCTTCAGTGTCACAATTGATTCCACTGGTTCCATGGGACCCAGCAGCGTCACAATGAATTTGATGTTTCCATGGGACCCAGCAGTGTCATAATGGATTCCTTGGTTCCATCAGGACACACAGTGTGGAAAAGGATTCCATTGTTCCACAGAGCCCGGCAGTGTCACAATGAATTACAATGGTTCTTGCAGTCATAATTGATTCCATTGGCTCAATAGGGCCATGCTGTGTCACAATGGTTTGCATTGTTCCATAGTGCCAGGTAGTGTCACAATGTAATCCACTGGTTGTATGCGGCCCAGCTGTGTCAGAAAGGACTGTTTCGATTCCAAATGCCCTTATAGTGCCACAATGGATTCCAMTTGTTCCTTGGGGCCCTGCAGTGTCACAATGGATTCCATGGTTGAATGTGGCCCAGCAGTGTCACAATGGAATCCATTCGGCAGATGGGGCTTTGATGTGTAACCAGGGATTCTACGGGGTCCTGCAGTGTCACAATGGATTCCATTGACTCCACAGGGGCCTTCCAGAACATTATGGTTTCCATTGTTCTGTGGGGCCCTACAGTGTCAGAATGGATTCCATTGGTTCTATGGGGTCCAGCAGTGTAATAGTGGATTCCTTTCCTCCATGGGGCCCGGCAGTGTCACAATGGATTCCATTGGTTATTCATGAGGCCTTCAGTGTCACAATTGATTCCACTGGTTCCACGGGGCACAGCAGTGTCACCAGGGATTCCATTGTTTTGCTCCGCCCCACAGTGTCGCAATGAACGCCATTGGTTCCCTGTGGCCCTGCAGTGTCACAATGAATTACAATGGTTCTTGCATTCATAGTTGATTCCATTGGTTCAATAGGGCCATGCTGTGTCACAATTGTTTGCATTGTTCCATGGTGCCAGGTAGTGTCACAATGTAATCCATTGGTTCTATGCGGCCCTGCAGTGTCGCAAAGGATTGTTTTAGTTCCKATGGGCCTTATAGTGCCACAATGGATTCCACTGGTTCTGTGGGGCCCAGCAGTGTCACAATGGATTCCACTGGTTCTGTGGGGCCCTACCGTGTCAGAATGGATTCCATTGGTTCTATGGGGTTCAGCAGTGTATACAGTGGATTCTGAGGTTCCATGTGGCCATGCAGTGTCATAATGGGTTACATTTTTTCATGTGGCCCTGCAGAATCACAATCAATTCCATTGGTTCTGCTGGACCACACACTGTCGAAATGATTCCCATCGGTTCTATGTGGCCCTGTGGTGTCTTAATGGATTCCATTGTTTTCGTTAGGCCTTGTAGTGTCACAATGGATTCTTTTCCTCCATGGGGCTCGGCAGTGTCACAATGGATTCCATTGCTTATCCATGACAGCCTTCAGTGTCACAATTGATTCCATTGTTTCCAGGAAATCCTGCAGTGTCACAATGAATTTGATTGTTTCCCAGGGCCCCGCAGTGTTACAATGGATTCCACTGCTGTCTTCAGTGTAATAATTGATTCCTTGTTTCCATCAGGGTGTCCAGATGCCAAAAAGGATTCCATTGCTCCAGTGGGCCCTGCAGTGTCACCTGGCATTCCATTGCTTTTGCGGGGCCCAGCACTGTAGCATTGAATGTTATTGGCTCCATGTACCCCTGTAGTGTCACAATGGATTACAATGGGTCTTGCATTCATAATTGATTCCATTGGTTCAATAGGGCCATGCTGTGTCACAATGGTTTGCATTGTTGCATGGTGACCGCAAGTGTCACAATGTAATCCATTGGTTCTATGTGGCCCAGCAGTGTCATTAAGGATTGTTTTAGTTCCGATGGGCCTTATAGTGCCACAATGGATTCCACTGGTTCATTGAGGCCCTGCAGTGTCACAATGGATTTCACTGTTCTCGCGGGGCCCTCAAATGACACAATAAAGTCCATTGGGCCCATGGGGCTTTGATGTATCACTATGGATTCTACCTGGTCCTGCAGTGTCACAATGGATTCCATTGACTCCACAGGGGCCTTCCAGAACAATATGGTTTCCATTGTTCTGTGGGGCCCTACAGTGTCACAATGGATTCCATTGGTTCTATGGGGTCCAGCAGTGTAACAGTGGATTCTGAGGTTCCATGTGGCCATACAGTGTCACAATTGATTCCATTGTTTTCGAGTGGCCCTGCAGAATCAAGTTCAATTCCATTGGTTCTGCTTGGTCGCACACTGTCGAAATGAATCCCATTGCTTCCATGTGGCCCTGTAGTGTCTGAATGGATTCCATTGTTTTCGTGAGGCCCTGTAGTGTCACAATGGATTCCTTTTCTCCATGGGGCCCGTCAGTCTCACAATGGATTCCATTGGTTATCCATGACGGCCTTCAGTGTCACAATTTATTCCACTGGTTCCAGGGGACCCTGCAGTGTCACAATGAATTTGTTTGTTTCCATGGGACCCAGCAGTGTCACAATGGATTCCATTACTCCATGGGGCCCAGCAATGGACCCATGGATTCCATTGGTTCTACAGGGCCCTGCAGTGTTACACTGGCTTCAACTGCTCTCTTCAGTGACATAATGGATTCCTTGGTTCCATCAAGACGCACAGTGTTGAAAAGGGTTCCATTGTTCCATGGAGCCCTGCAGTGTCACCAGGGATTCCATTGCTTTTGCGGGGCCCCGCACTGTCGCAGTGAATGCCATTGTTTCCGTGTAGCCCTGCAGTGTCACAATGGATTACAATGGCTCTTGTAGTCATAACTGATTCCATTGGTTCAATTGTGCCATGCTGTTGTTATAAATTGTTATAAATTGTGTCTCAATAACCAAACAGAGACATCGTTCAATTAAGTATAATTTGATTTTTTAAGCAAGCGGATAATGGTCAAAGCAGCTCTCACAATCTGCTTAACTCAAGCGGGAGTCGTGAGGGTTCGTTATGAGAATTTCAGATTGCAAAAGAAATCGAGATGCAAAAATATATGCTTTAAATAATCAAGAATAATTTATTTGGATATTTTGCGATAGAAGAGGGTGGGAGCGAGAGAAAGAGAGAAAGAGAGAGAGAGAGAGAGAGGGTGGGGTTTTTGCTGCCAACGGCTCAGACGAATCTTCCGAGGTTCCATGGGTTTGCCAGCATCGGTCGGGGGGATCCCGATTGGGGTCTTCTCGGAGAGACTTTTTGTAGTCTTTTTGAAAGCGGGTGGCAGCAAGCCARGGGGTTGCGAAGTATGGAAAAGCGGCCAAGCGGTGGGGAAAGAATGTCTATTGTTAAGGTGTGCAGCATGGGCTGTGGGCTGTAACGTTCTCCTCAGGAACGGTGCGACCATCTGTAGCTTACGTACTGTACTCAGCAGCCTAGGAGCTGGAAACTTGCGAGGCATGGAAACCTTCAAAGCATGGAGAAATCAGCTGAGCGGTGGGGAAAGAATGTCCATTGTTCCTTGAGGTGTGCAGTATGGGTTGCCCCGCTCTCTTTCCGTCAGCCATCCATGGTTGACACGCTCTACCTTCCAGCCTAGGAGCTGGAAATCTGGCCCCACCTTGACCCGGCTCAGACTCCTTTAAGCAAAGAGTCCCCCTTTCTTCCCCTTGGGGTTCTCCTTTTTGGGGTGTTCAGTCTCGATGACCGATGATCGATGACAGTCAAGGATCTTTAGTACGGTCTCTTACAGCAGCGCTGGGTGGGCTGGGTGAGTCCGTTCTCTCCCCACGACACCGCGCTGCATGTGGTCTGAGTCCTTCCTTTAATACAGTCTCTGTTTCTGGTTCATGTGGCACTTTTAGAGATCGTACTGCATCTGCGCTGTGTTGTTGATAGGGGGTCTTCTGCTGCACTCTGATGGAGCCAGGCTCCTCTTCTTTCTCGCACGTCCGCAGCGCCCTTTCCCCCAGACACTCAAAGAAGCTATGCAAGTTTACTGCACAAACAGGACTTGCAAGCCCCAATACCCTTGGCAAGCTGTGCTGGGATGGCAAACTGTCCCAATAAAGTATGTGGCAATTTTCTACTGCGATTTCATGAACCTAACTTTATTTATCACAATCCCCCCTTTCTTTATTACCATTTTGTTCATTAAATCGCCTCACTGCTTCCTCGCTCAGAGTCAAACCTTTCTCTATTTCATCTTCTTGTTGCCCTGGTATGATTTCATATTTTGCTCTGAGTAACATTAAATGTGCTGCTTCTAGCCTTCCTTTAACTATAGCTATTAGCTTATTGAATATGCATGGCCCAAATGTGAGGGTTAACACAAGTACTATCAAGGGTCCTGCTATTGTGGAGAGTAGGGTTGTTAGCCATGGGGAGGTACTGAACCAACTTTCGTACCAACTTTGTCTGTTCTCTCTTTCTTTTTTTTCGCTTCTCCAGTCCTTTTCGGAGTTCTGACATTGCATATGGTCTGCATACACACAACATTCTTCATTTAGAGCAACACATAACCCTTCCTCTTGGGCTAATAGCAGTTCTAACCCCCTTCTGTTTTGAAGTACTACTTGGGATAGAGATCTCAAGGATGTTTTAAAGCACTAATGGAGCTCTCAATTTTGGCTATATCCTCATCTACAGCCTCCCGCAAATTAGCAAACTTTTGTGGGTTAAAATTCTTCTCCTTTTGTTCCCTTTCTTTGGGAATTTTTTCTTTCCCATTCCTTGCTGGGATACACTAATTGCTGGGTCATTCTTTTGATGGCTGGGTGATTAACAGAAGACAATGATACCTATGCCCCACCTTAACAGTCTTGTCAAGCACTCGGAGAGAGTGTTTCTGTGTGGTGGGAGGGGTTTGAGGGAGTTGTTTCGCTGCTTTGCTGGGAGAAGGTAGTTCTCGCTGGCTGCTACGGAGAAAGCTGGCCTGCCCTTTTCTGCGGAGACCAGCACCCCCTGCTCATTGAGTTCCTGCTTGCTGCACCGTGGTTTTCTCTCCTGTGCCTTGCTGGGGATCAGAGCTTCAGGGGTGAGCTCTGCTCCATCCCGTCTCGCAGTTGTGGGATTTCTGCTCGTCTCTTTGCCATCCTGGGTTTCTTGCTGTCCAGAGGAGCACCGAGATCGGCGTTTCCGCTGTGAGTTTTGCAGAGAAACTTTTCTCCATCCACCTCTGCCATTTTTTTTTTGTCAATCATTGGCACCCCGGGAGATCTGAGCC
>NW_026624611.1:28105-42955 GCF_030028575.1 Malurus melanocephalus
CCCCCAGACACTCAAAGAAGCTATGCAAGTTTACTGCACAAACAGGGCATGCAAGCCCCGATACGCTTGGCAAGCTGTGCTGGGATGGCAAACTGTCCCAATAAAGTATGTGGCAAWTTTCTACTGCGATTTCATGAACCAAACTTTATTTATCACAATCCCCCCTTTCTTTATTACCATTTTGTTCATGAAATCACCTCACTGCTTCCTCGCTCAGAGTCAAACCTTTCTCGATTTCATCTTCTTGTTGCCCTGGTATGATTTCMTATTTTGCTCTGASTAACATTAAATGYGCYGCTTCTAGCCTTCCTTTAACTATAGCTATTAGCTTATTGAATATGCATGGCCCAAATGTGAGGGTTAACACAAGTACTATCAAGGGTCCTGCTATTGTRGAGAGTAGGGTTGTTAGCCATGGGGAGGTACTGAACCAACTTTCGTACCAACTTTGTCTGTTCTCTCTTTCTTTTTTTTCGCTTCTCCAGTCCTTTTCGGAGTTCTGACATTGCATATGGTCTGCATACACACAACATTCTTCATTTAGAGCAACACATAACCCTTCCTCTTGGGCTAGTAGCAGTTCTAACCCCCTTCTGTTTTGAAGTACTACTTGGGATAGAGATCTCAAGGATGTTTTAAAGCACTAATGGAGCTCTCAATTTTGGCTATATCCTCATCTACAGCCTCCCACAAATTAGCAAACTGTTGTGGGTTAAAATTCTTCTCCTTTTGTTCCCTTTCTTTGGGAATTTTTTCTTTCCCATTCCTTGCTGGGATACACTAATTGCTGGGTCATTCTTTTGATGGCTGGGTGATTAACAGAAGACAATGATACCTATGCCCCACCTTAACAGTCTTGTCAAGCACTCGGAGAGAGTGTTTCTGTGTGGTGGGAGGGGTTTGAGGGAGTTGTTTCGCTGCTTTGCTGGGAGAAGGTAGTTCTCGCTGGCTGCTACGGAGAAAGCTGGCCTGCCCTTTTCTGCGGAGACCAGCACCCCCTGCTCATTGAGTTCCTGCTTGCTGCACCGTGGTTTTCTCTCCTGTGCCTTGCTGGGGATCAGAGCTTCAGGGGTGAGCTCTGCTCCATCCCGTCTCGCAGTTGTGGGATTTCTGCTCGTCTCTTTGCCATCCTGGGTTTCTTGCTGTCCAGAGGAGCACCGAGATCGGCGTTTCCGCTGTGAGTTTTGCAGAGAAACTTTTCTCCATCCACCTCTGCCATTTTTTTTTTGTCAATCATTGGCACCCCGGGAGATCTGAGCCAGCCGGGACCCACTCCACCGTGTCCTCTGCAGGCGCTGGAGAAACACTGCACCCCCTTCCCTGCCCAGCCGGGAGCCAACAGCATCCCTGCCAACTGGACTGTAACTGCACCRAAGGGGAGGCTGTGTCTCTGTAAGGCAGTCACTGGGTTTGGGACTGGGTTGGTTGTTGCTATTGTTATTGTTACTTGTTTCAGTTTGTTATACATATTAGTAAAAACTGTTATTCCCTTTTACCCATATTCTTGCCTGAAAGCCCATGATTTTTCAAAGGTATAATAATTCAGAGGGAAGGGGGGTCATATCCACCACTGCAAGGGGGGTCCCTGCCTTCATTGGCAAACACCTGTCTTTCAAACCAAGACACAAACTCTTTGTTTTGTCTTGGAAGGGAAGCTGCTCCTGTGCCTGCTCCAGTTGCACCTAGGGCTAACAGTGTTGCAGTGGTGATAGCTGTGATGGGTTTTCTTTTCATGAGGTGGTGCTCCGAGACTGAGTGGTGATCATATATGGAGTCCCCTGGATGGTAGGTAATTCTTGGCATTATTATAACTTGCACACAATAGTCTGACTCATTAAAAGTATTTAGGGGGATGCAGGGGGTCACCCCTATGCTTGCGCATACCCACCTTGCATTCTTAGCTGGCAATAGCCATTGTGCCGGCTTGGTTTTCCGAGTAGATATTGTTACATTACGTAAGTGTTGGAAGCGTGGTGGAACTTGTCCCACGCATCTCCCTTTCCCAGATACTTGTGCCAATGTAATGCCAGATTCTGTCTGTTTGTTTGACCTCCACGAACATTGAGGTGGGTTACTCCCGTTTATTCTGCTCACTTTTTCACTTATTCCCCTTGCCTCATAAAAAGGGGGCCTGGTATTATAACACAGCCAGCAATGGTTTGTTAAATCTGGGTATGTTTTGTTTAAGACTTTATAGCTAGCCACCATGAGTCTCCATAGTCCATCTGTACTTTCGGGTGAAGTTGGAAGTGCCTCAGACAGGGACATGTTGTTTGTGCTATCCCTATCTAGCCTTCCAGTGGCTACTGTGACCGCATTGGCTATAACTTGGTTGGGTCCCACTGTTGCCTTGAAAGGCCAGTTTTTAATAATGACACAGACACGGTTAAGGGGATAAAAATGGTTTTACTTCAGTATTTGGGATCCCAGGTGCACAACTTGATGGCAGAATGCACACCYRTGTAYAGCACGGRTACAAGTTTTATAGGTTTCAGGAATTAGCATMCCTATCTAGGATTCTCTAATAAGAAACTTWACAAATRCAGTAATGTCTCTCTATTCTAATGAATCYTTCTYTGGATGAGGCTAGAGCCTAGTTTACACAAGATGTTTCAGAGAGAAGGCTTTACCCAAGRCTGGASCCTCTGGTTTAAGATAGCACAGGGCACACTGACTCTTTCTTTAGGATGTTTGGTCTCTCTGCCTAGCAGAACTCTTAAACTAAGCTGGAATATCAGGCTCCAGGAATTACAARCATGTGGGYTAAGGCGTACAGGTGGATGAATAGAGGGTACAGAAAGCGTAAAAGGAAAAGTAAAAATCATCAGGCATCATTTTCTTCTTTTTTTAGAGACTAACAAGACTTCACTTGTCTAGTTTCTACACTACACTAACTACAGCTACAACTATCAGAGATACTTTTTGTTACTCAGGCTCAGTCTGGCAACCATGAAAAATACAGTTGAATTTTAAGGTGGTAATTTTTGGAAATTAATTTAGGTAGAATTTGAGTATTTTTCTAATTTTCATACTAATTAATGGTTAGTTACTACTCCTATTTAGAGGAGATAATTGGGTACAGATTTAGCAATTGCTCTGTTAAGAGGTCTGGATATATTTTAGATTATCGCAATGTAATTAATGGGTCGAATCCTGAATCATAGTTACCAGCTGGGCAGACAACAGACATGTGAAAAACAGTTTAAACTACATTAGCTTGATTTGCATCAGTCTCTGGTTCTTTGATGGTTTCTTGACTCTGGAGTAGTGAGTCTACGGTCCTTTCTCAGCAACCTTGACCGCAGTGAGGGTGGGCAGCAAAACTTGGAACGTTTCCTTTTGCTCAGCTTGCAAGGGGTTGCTGTCCCACCACTTGATGCAGATCTATTCTTTAGGCTGGAATGGATGAACAGGTGTGTCTAGTCTTATGGGTTTGGACAGCACGGCGAATCTCTGGAGCTTTTGCAAATTGGAACTCAAAGCTATTAAATATTTCTGCAAATTAATTTTACTTTTCATATGAATTTCTCCTGGAATGTGTGGAATCTGGTATGGTTTGCTATATAGGATTTCATAGGGACTTATATTGTCTCTCTTGTTTGGTTGTATGCGAGCTCTTAGCAAGGCTAGAGGCAAGGCTTGAACTTAAGTTATTGAAGTTTCTTGGCAGATCTTACTGATCTGGGTTTTGAGGGTTTTATTCATACGCTTAATCTTGCTACTTGCTTGGGGCCTGTATGGAGTATGCAGGTCCCAAGCAAGTCTCAGAAATCTGTTAACTTTTCTGACTACTGTTGCAATGAAATGTGGTTTTCTATTTGATGACATTTTTAGAGGAACTTTAAACCTTGGAATTAGTGGTTGAGCAAGGCTTTTACTACTTCTTTTGCTGTGTTGGTGCAATAGGGGTAAGCCTCAGGCTACCTACTGAAGGTGTCAACGAATACTAGTACCTATTTGTATTCTATTTTGCGAGGCATTTTAGTAAAATCTATTTGCTAGTAGTCTCTCGGGAGATCTCCTGCTTTTGTCACCTCAAACACAACTCTTTAGCTCGTGTCAGGATTGTTTTTACAACAGGTCTCACACTTACTTGTTATAGATTGTACAGTATCAGTCATCTTCTTCTTAACTACTACTTTCTTCAGGTGTTTTAAAAGATTTTCTGTTTTTWAGTGGGTATTCTCATGCTTCTTCTGGGCTATTTTTCGAAGAAGCGGGGGTAGGAGTACAACTTGTCTTGTTGGGGTAACAGCTTACTCACTTTCTTTGATTTCAGTTTGAAGGGCTTTAATCAATTTTTGATCTTCCAGATTGTATTTTGGAGTAAACTGTCAAATCTACCTTTTTTTCTGTGGTACTACTGCAAGTACGCTATTTTCTGCAATCTCCTGTGCTGCTTCGTCAGCGAAGCGGTTTTTTAGTTTGGGAGCTGTATTTCCCTTTTGATGACTTTTGCAGTGTATGACAGCTACTTCTGTAGGCTTCCAGATACTCTGCAGGAGTGCAAGGATCTGTTCTGCATGCTTAATTTCATTACCTTGAGCAGTCAGCAGGCTACGTTCTTTCTAAATAGCTCCATGGGTATGAATAACACTGAAGGCATATTTTGAATCTGTCTATATGTTTACTTTCTTTCTCTCGCTCAGTTCTAGAGTTCTTGTAAGTGAAATCAGTTCAGTTTTCTGTGATGATGCATCTGAAGGCAAAGCTTTTGCCTCAATTACTTTATCTGCGGTGGTTACTGCATAGACTGTCATCCGTTTACTATGTTTCATGAAGCTGCTTTCATCTGTAAAAAGTTCTTAATCTGGATTCTCTAGAGGCACGTCCTTCAGGTTTGGTCTGCTGGAATAAGTCTCCTCTATTGTCTGTAAACAGTCATGCTTAGGCTCATTATCAAATAATGTGGATGACAAAAACATGGCAGGGTTAACAACAGATGTTGTTTTTAGGGTAACATCATTCTGTTTCAACAACACAAATTGGTAGTTAAGCATTCTGCCAGGAGATTGCCAGTGTCTCCTCTTTTGCTCTAGTATAAACACCACTGCGTGGGGTACATACATGACAATGTGCTGACTAAAGGTGAATTTATAGGCTTCTGGTATTAGGATCACAGTTGCTGCTACAGCTCTCAAACACTTAGGCTACTCTTGGCTAACATTGCCCAGCTGTTTTGAAAAATAGGCCACAGCTCTTCGATGGTCTTCAAGGTGCTGTGCCAGTACTCTCAGAGCAACACTGAGTCACTCATATGGAAAAAGTTTAAAAGGCTTATTTAAGTCCAACAGCCTCAGCTGCTCCAGCTGTTTAAATGCAGCCTTTTTACTCTTTATGGACAATAAGATGGATCTCTTTTCTGCTGCCTTAAGGGTCCCATACAGAGGTTTTATCAGTAGTCTTTTCCAGTTCTCCAGTTCTTTTGCCAGTTGGCTTTCAGATTTCCCAGTGAGCTGGATCTTCTTCTCTGTCTCAGTATCTCTCCTCTCAAAAGCAAAGAGCTTTTGACTGATTTTGTGCACAGGGGTAGGGGTATAGGAAAAGACAAATTTCTGACTTAAAACAGTAAACTACTTGAGTTCACTGGTCAGTGTAGTCATGCTTCCTTGACTGGGAATCGAACCTTCGTCACAGCAGTGAGAGCTTTGAACCACTAGATCACTAGGGAATGTACTCTGACTTTGTCTCTTCTGTTTAGAGGAGCTATTTGTATTGGGCTTGTCAGAATTGCTTTTAGTTGCGATTGTTATTTTTTTTGTTTTGGCACTGATGGTTCGATCTGCCTTGCTCTTTGTTTCTGAGGGACCGGGAGCGGCAACAGGACTTGTCTTCACTCCAGCCCCGCTCCCGCCGCCAGGGCTGTCGGGCGGTGGTGGACTTGGGCTCTCTCCAGCTCCACTCCTGCCCCCAGGGCTGTCGGATGGTGGTGGAGCCGGCCCCTCTCTAGTCTTACTCCTGTCTCTAGGGCTGTCGGTGCGTGGTGGGCAATCATCCTCCCCTCCCAGCCCCGGAGGGACAGGGGGAAGGGGCGGCAGCGGCAGGGGAGGGAGTGGCGCACCTCCCCCTTTTTCCATCGGTGCGGGCAGCACCGGCGGTGGAACAGGAACAGGGGGTGATCTTCTCCTCTGTTCTCTTCTCTTTAGTGAAACCATCTCCACCCAACCTTTTTGCGGCTGATTGTAGGTTTGTTCTCTGTTTAAAAGTATTGCAAACAACTCTGCATATTTCAGCTTTTTATACTTGCTTTGGACTCTGAGTTCTACCAATAAATCAGTAATCAACTCATTATCTAGACTTCTGAACTGTGGCTATCTCTTTCTAGTTCTAAGACTTAAAACTGGCTAAACACACGTGCAGAGTCTTACTAACTCCCCCGTGTTTAGAGCTGTTTTCTTCTCGGTTAGAATTCGCCAATGTTTCAATATTACACTTAATGGAGTTTTACGGGGTATCTGAATGCTTTGAGAGGATGATACACACCTCATGTTTTGTTTAGAAATGAAAAAGCAGTTAGAGTTGGAAGCAAGAATTGAACCTGCGATCTCACTCCTCACTGCAAGTTGCAGCTTAACCTATAGTGCAAAAGCAGAGCAGAGAGAAAGCAGAAGCGCATGCATGCAAGAAACCTGTCCTTGCTGGTTCTCTGCCACTCTAGCAGAGAGACCCAGCCCCTGAGCCTGTCAGCTGCGTGCTGCACTGAGCTCTGTAGCAGCTCTCAGGCTCTGTGTGGATACAGCGAAGAGTGTCCTTTTTTTTTCTACACCCTTGTGGGAAAAGGAAATTTCCTTATTACAGAAAACCCCCCTTTTACAGGGCCTCCCGGCTACAAACCCACCCTCACCAGCCCTTTTGCTAGCAAAAATACTGTACGCCTTTTATCTTACTTCTTCTCTGTGCCTTGTGGTGGATTTCTTTGAAGTTCCTGGTCTCAGCTCTGGGACTGCTGCTCCCCCTCCCAAAGTGCCGGCAAAGGAGAGGTGCAGCAGGACAGGATGTTGCTCTCGATCCCAGAGCTAGGACTCGGTCTCCTCCTCGTCCCATCTGGGGTGCCAGAAAAACTGTTGCCTTGAAAGGCCAGTTTTTAATAATGACACAGACACGGTTAAGGGGATAAAAATGGTTTTACTTCAGTATTTGGGATCCCAGGTGCACAACTTGATGGCAGAATGCACACCTGTGTATAGCACGGATACAAGTTTTATAGGTTTCAGGAATTAGCATCCCTATCTAGGATTCTCTAATAAGAAACTTTACAAATGCAGTAATGTCTCTCTATTCTAATGAATCCTTCTTTGGATGAGGCTAGAGCCTAGTTTACACAAGATGTTTCAGAGAGAAGGCTTTACCCAAGGCTGGACCCTCTGGTTTAAGATAGCACAGGGCACACTGACTCTTTCTTTAGGATGTTTGGTCTCTCTGCCTAGCAGAACTCTTAAACTAAGCTGGAATATTAGGCTCCAGGAATTATAAACATGTGGGCTACGGGACACAGGTGGATGCATAGAGGGTACAGAAAGCGTAAAAGGAAAAGCAAAAATCATCAGGCATCACCACCGGTTGGGGGTCATTTGGGATGGGTTCTTTTTTTATAAAAATCAAGCCACCTCTGTCTAGTCCTGGTTCGTGGTATTTCATACCCCAGGTTTTTCAAAAGAGCCAGCCTTTATCATCTGGAAGGGTTATATTCAGGTATATCCACTGGCAGGTTCCCCGTGTTACTCCATTGTAATGGGTACATCCAAAAGGTCCCTATCCCACAGTGATGTACTTATCCCGACCCGCTCCCGGTTCCCAACTCGAGGCTACGGTTTCACAACCCCAGTATGCACAGTAATATGAATTTGGGTAGTTATAGTATCCATGTCCAGGATTAGAGCTGGGACAAAAATAAAAGTTTATTAGGTTAAGGCACGGTTCTATGGGTACCAAGTCACATAGGTAAACAGTGAAGCTGGGAGGTCCAGACCCAATTTTTGTCTGAATAACTCTCTGGTCCTCCCAGCGGCTTAAAGTCCATTTAAACGGTTGGTGCGGGTGTGAATCAGGGGCACATATACTAACACAGCATAATATTATAATAAAAGTATAATAGGAGGGTGGTGGTCCCATGTCTTTGTGTATTTTGTTCTCATCCATTTTAAACTTATCCCCTCTTTTTGTCATGCGCTTCCATGCCTGTCTCAGGTTCTTCTGCAATTTGGGGCAGCTCATTCCTAATCTTTTCATAATTTCATATGTCTCTTTTCCCCTTTCTGTTCTTACTCCTCTGCCTCGCCTGTTGACCCGGTTGCTGTGGGACACGGGGATTTCCATCTTCTCGGCAGCAGGAGTATCCCTCTGGGGATCAATGGGAAAAGGATCTTTTCTTATAGCTGTCCCAGTTAACCTGTTTAACCATGACACCCCAACAAGGCAGGTGCGCCAGAACCTTTCTGCAGTTTCCACCAATGATTTCTGCCACCATTGGTGTGGGTTCATTAGCATAATAACAATACTGTTCTGGATGTATCCCCAATGCATAAATATCCCACTTTCTGGGATTCCTTATTCCAGTTGTCGGGTTTTGGTTGCCAATTGCAATATACACCATATTTGTTATCGTTCCAATTCATAACACATGCGGCAAACCCTTCTAGGAGGTCTGCCCCTCTGACAATGGGTCCATCATCGCTCCCGGCACACTTTACAAATAAAACAAACAAAATAATAGCAACCGCAATCTGGGGTATTACGCTTAACAGAACAGTTACTAGCATATTGCTCATGAAACAAATCAGCACTCCTTAGGTGTATAGTTACAGGGTTCATATACAGGGAAATTATGATTTCTTAAGTCATCTTTAAGTCCTGTGGTCGTTCTACCACCCTCCACGTGGGGTCTCTGTTGAACCTCTTCACTCGGCTTGCGTGAGTCCAGCCTCTCGCTGCTGTCCAGACCGACGATTCTGTGGTAAGTAACACAACATATGGGCCTTCCCACTGAGGGGTCAAGGGTGTTTCCTTCCAGGACTTTATTAATACCTCATCTCCAGGTCGAAATGAGAGTATGGGTAACCATAGAGGAGGCCGTTAGACTACCATCCCCTTTTTGTGGAGTTTTTCTCTCCGAATTGCCAATTGAGTAATATAGGACTGCAAGTGAATATCTGCTATGGCTGGGTGGTCTGCAGGCATTTCCAGATCGAATGGCATTCCATATAACATTTCATAAGGGGATATTCCTATGTCCGCACGAGGCTGGGTTCTAATGTTCAGCAATGCTAAGGGTAAGTATTTAATCCAACTCATTTTAGTTTCCAGCATTAATTTGGTAAGTTGTTTCTTTATTTCTCCGTTCATTCTTTCCACCCTTCCTGAACTTTGGGGATGCCAGGGAGTATGATATTCCCAAGCAATTCCAAGGACCTCAGATATGCTTTTAGCAATCTTGGACACGAAATGTGGTCCTCTGCCCGAATCAATTACTTCTATAATCCCATATTATTTGCTCTAGCAGGGTTTTTGCAACCATCTGTGCAGTAGCCCTTGTTGTCGGGAAGGCTTCCACAAAGTGGGTAAGGTGGTCTACCATTACCAGCAAATACTTATGTCTCCCAACCATAGGTAACTCAGTAAAATCAATCTGAATATGAGAGAAAGGTCTGTGGCCTAACTCTCTTCCCCCAGGTATTCTTTCTCGCAATTGCTGCTTATTCACCCATTGGCAAGTAACACATCCCATAGGAATTTGCTTGGCCAAATTATATATTCCCATACACATGTATTTAGTTGCAAATTGATCTACTAAAGCCTGAGTTCACCAATGTGTCCTTTTGTGAAGCCTTCTTAATATTCTCAGGGCCATAGGTTTTGACAAAACTTCTCTGCCATCCTCTAAAAGCCGTTTCCCCTTTGTGTTAGGCCTAATACCGGCTTGTTTTAACTTTTCCTGTTCGGTGGTAGTAAAACTCAGTAATTGGGGAATATGGGCTTGTGTTTCTCCATGTAGATAACACCAATCTTTAGAGGGGTTCTCACACGCACAGACTAGACTTTCCCACCTGTAGTCCTCCCAGCATGCATAACAAGGAGGACCGTCTAAGTTGACTCTCCATGTGGGACAGCTCTCCTTTTGGTGCCTTATCTGGAGTGGGAGTAAGGCAGCACGCTTAGCTTCCTCATCAGCAAGGTTATTACCTCTGACTGCTGTTCCCAGTCTCCTTTGGTGACTTTTTCCATGAACTACTGCAAGTTTGGAGGGCAATCGAATGGCTTTAAGAATTTCCTTAATTAGCCCCTCATGTACTAGGCTTTTTCCTTGTGAAGTTATAAGGCCCCTTTCCTCCCAGATTTTCCCAAAGGTATGTATTACCCCAAAAGCATATTTTGAGTCTGTATATATAGTTCCTGCTTCTTTCCCTATGATTTTTAATGCCTTTAGCACTGTATAATTCACACGCTTGTGCTGACCAACTAGGGCTGAGCGGGCCGGACTGGAGTACCTCAAGCTTGTTCCCATCTACTATTGCATATCCCGATTTTTGCTTCCCTTCAATCACTCGTGAGGATCCATCTACAAACAATTTAAACCCTTCTTCCAACTCATCTTCCTTGAGGTCTGGCCTTCTTTTTGCTTGTTCTTCTATAGTTTGTAAGCAGTCATGTTCTAAAATGTTGTTCCCAGGGTTCCCATATAAGAATTGAGCTGGATTTTGTACTGAGGTTGTTTCCAACCTGAGCTTAGGGGATGCAATTAAGATTCCTTCATATTTTAGTAACTGAGCATCTGTAATCCACTTTTCAGCCTTTTGTGCTAGTATGCCTCTAATGTTATGTGGAGACACTACTCTCAATTCTCCCTGGAACGTGATTTTGAGAACCTCTTCTACCATCACTGCAGCTGCTGCAACTGCTTGCAGACAAGTAGGCCAGCCTCTACTAATTGGGTCTAATAGTTTTGACAGGTATGCAACCAGCTTTTTACTCCCAGCCCATTCCTGTGCCAGTACTCCAAATGCTATCCCTTCTTCAGTGCTTATAAATAAATAAAAGGGCCTTTTTATGTCCGGTAAGCTAAGTACCAGGGCACTTACYAATTCCTGTTTTAATTTTTGAAAACTGACCTCATCCTGGGGAGTCCATTTCACTAATCCGTCTCTTGTTAATTTTTCATATAAAAATTTTGGTTTGTAACTATAATTTTCAATCCATTGCCAGCAGTATCCAAATAGTCCTAATTGTCGAATTTGCCGTTTTGTTCTGGGGTTTGGCATCGACAGTATTTCTTGTACCCTGTCAGGGTCCAATCTCTTGGTACCCTCAATTAGCCTATGCCCTAAATATTTTACCTCTTGTTCCGTGAATTGTAATTTAGATTTGGAAACCTTCAGCCCCTGGTTTCCCAGGAAATTTAATAAATTAATGCTTTCTTGTCTCACTACTTGCTCCTGGTTATCTGCTATCAGTAGGTCGTCCACATACTGTATTAACTTCACCCCCAGCCCCACTTGGTAGTTTTGTAAAATTTGGCTCAGGGCTTGTCCGAACAGGTTGGGGGATTCTGTAAATCCCTGGGGAAGTACAGTCCATAGTAGTTGCTGTTTTATGTGACTATCCGGATCCTCCCATTCAAATGCAAAATAGTCCCCACAGCTTTCATCTAAGGAGCAAGCCCAAAATGCATCTTTTAAATCAATTACACTATACCAACAGTCGTGGGGGCCTAATTGACTGAGGATAGAGTGTGGATTAGCCGCCACGGGGAACCGTTCAACTGTTCTTTTATTGATTTCCCGTAGGTCATGGACTAATCGATAACTACCATCCAGCTTCTTGACGGCAGGATTGGGGTATTAAATGGGGACATGCAAGGTTCCAAAATTCCTTGTTTTATTAACCGCTTAATTTCAGGTTGTAATCCCTGGCGCCCATTCTCGGGTATAGGATATTGTTTTATTCTTACTGGGACATCTGGATTTGTAAGCACAATTTTGAAGGGTTCAATTTCCAATCTCCCGACTGAATCTGGAGTGTACCATACCCTGGGATTTATTCATTGTTCATCCTCTGTACTTAGGGAATATATTTTGATGTTTAATCCTTGTTCTTTTATTTCCAATCCTATTCCAAGTTTCACCATTAGGTCCCTCCCTAGGAGGTTATATTCGGCCTCTGGTTCCAATTGGAGAGAGCCAATCCCCATTTTAGAGTTTGTTTCAAATAATACATCTTTCATTACAGGGACACTGAATGGTTCTCCCTTAGCTCCAATTACTTGAACTATATCCGTAGATATTTTGCAACCTCTAGGTAATGTTTGCACTGTGGAGCACTCTGCTCCAGAATCTACCAAAAATTCTATTTCTTGTTGCTGGGGTCCTACCTTAAGTTTTACCAGGGGCTCTGATGTTTTTCTGGACCCCAACAAATAGAGCCCCTGACACCCCTATTCTTCTTTGAACATCTTTATATCCACCAATCGCCGACAGCAGTCTCTCTTTATATGTCCTTTTTTCTGGCAGTAATAACAAATCACCTCACTTTTCCTTTGCACCTCAGGGTTTCTGGGCGATCTCCAGGACTGTTGCTCTGGCCGTGTACCAAAATTTGATCTTTCTTTTCTTCCCCGTAGTGCCGCCACCATCATTCTAACTTTCGTCATTCCTTCTTACATATATATTCTGTGCTTCCTTCAATAATTCATCTAGACCCCGATTTTGCCAGTCCTCCAATTTCTCTAATTTATTTCTAATGTCCACCCACGCTTTTGCTACAAACTGGGTTTTCAGCAAGGCCTGACCTGTTGGAGAGTCAGAATCCACCCCAGAGTATAACCGAAAATTTCTCCGCAGCCTCTCTAGCCACTCAGTAGGGTGCTCGTTTTCCTTCTGTTGTTCATTAAGTGCCCTTGCCATATTCTGTCCCCTTGGGACAGCTTCTTTGATTCCCTATACAATAATAGTTCTTAAATCCTGCATGTGTGTTCTATCATTTGGGTCTTGGTCATTCCCATTAGGCCGTTGGAGGGGCCATTTTACATCTCCAATAGGGCCTTGTGGATGGGTGTTTTCCCAAATTCTCATTCTGGCTGCCCTTATCATTCTCCTTTCTTCGGCAGTAAACAGAATGCCTAATATGGATTGTATTTCCTCCCAGGTATAAATGTTTGGACCCAGGAATTGATCCACTCTTTCGGCTACTCCCAGAGGATCTTCTAAAAGGTGCCCCATTTCCTTCTTAAATTCTCTTACATCCACCAAATTCAGGGGGATTGTTATATAACCTATACCAGGTGCCTGTCCTCCTCCAGGCTGATTAATCATGCCCATGCCCATCTGTCTGAGGAGATACACATTAGCTCTAGTTTGACTTGTTGTGATTCACCTCTCGGGGGCGGGGATTCCTCCTCCCCAAAGTCCTGGGGCGTGTTTGGAATAGGCATGGGTTGTACTTGAGGAGGGGGAACGGGATCAGAAGGAGGAGGTGGAGGGACGTACGATTGGGGCATTTCTTCCGTACCTTTTCTCTTAGATTTTTCTTTATTCAAGACAAATAATCCTGCCCTAGTTTCACCAGCTATCCATAGGGCAGCATATTCCCTCTCTTCCTGGCTAAAAGGCTCTTTGGAATTTACGTAAATGTTTAAGGCTTGACAAATCCAGTCCTCAAAAGACCCAAATACTGGCCAATAAAGATGATCTCCTCTAATCTGCCTTCCGCCCCACACTGTCATGCAATAATTAATCATTTTTGCTTTACTTTTTCCTTTTCTAGAGGGATAACTATCCCAAAATTTTATCATTAACCCTAGAGGGCTATCGGGAGGTGTGTCCGGGAGTTTTGCTTGGGCTCCCCCCCCGCATGGATCCAGAGGGCTTGCTTTTCCTCTGTCCCATCTTCTAGAGTGCCTTCTTTACACTGCAGTCTGGATACCCACCCCCTCCGAACGGGCCCCTGTGTTTTTACTCATGCATCCTGCATCTTCGTGCACAAAGTTTATAGGGGTTTTTCCTTTGGCCACTATCCGAATTTAGGTTCGTCCGTCAGGGTTTCAGAGGAGTACCCTCTTTCCGGGCTGTTATAACAATTAACGGGGTGCCTCCTGTTAGGGGGTCTCCACTGAAGTATCCCCGATCCGAGTCATGGCACCAAATTGTGATGTTATGTCTCAATAACCAATCAGAGACAGTATCCAATTAAGTATAAATTTAATTAATTTAATTAAGCAAGCGGGTAGTGGTCAAAGCAGTGCTGGGCGGGCTGGGTGAGTCTGTCTTCCTGAGTGCCTTGCACTCTGGGATAACCACCTCCCCTGAACGGATCACGGTTGTCTCCCCATGACGCAGTACTGCATGTAGTCCGAGCCGCTCCTTTTATACAGTCTCTGTCTCCAGGTGACGTAGCACTCCTAGAAATTTCCAGGGATCACACTGCGTCTGCGCTGTGTTGTTGCTAGGGGATCTCTTGGGAATCACTCTGACAGTTGTTGGCAGGCGGGCTTGTTGGGAGGCTAGCATCCTCTTCACACGCCCGCAGTGCCCTTCCCCCCCASATACTCAAAGATGTTACAAACAGGGCCAGCTCTGCTGGGCGGGCAAACTGTCTTAACAAAGTATGTGGTGATTTTCTACTGTGATTTCATGAACCAAACCTTATTTATCACACCCTGAGCCCAGGGACCCTGAGCATGGGCTCCCCCAGCCCCTTGGGGCCCTGCACTGGTCACAGCAGCCCCGCACCCRGCTCCTGCCAGCCCACACYGTGGGCATCCACGGCTGCTCCCGGGCACAGGGCTCAGGCAGTGCTGGTGCTGTGTGGGCTTTGCTGGTGGTGCCACCCCAACACCGCTGTGACAGCTCCATCTCTTCA
>NW_026624612.1:0-1107 GCF_030028575.1 Malurus melanocephalus
CCCAAACCCACGTTGCAGAGCTGTTTTCCAGGTTTCAGGAAGGAGCCCTGTCCTTGCCGAGGGGATATCCAGGGAAGGGGAACAGTCCCTGTCGGTGCTGTTATCAGCCTCCTCTCGCTGCTGTGTGATCTCTCCCATCCTCCAACGCAAATCCCGCCGTTTTCCCGAGCCGGTTGCAGTCAGCCCTCCCGTTTCCATAGTTTCAAACACTTTTTAAAGCAGAGACTCCCCAAGCCAAGCCCTCGAAGGCATCTCCCGCCCTCCAGATGCCTCTGAGCCACCTTTCCTCGGCTCTTTCATCCCATCCTCGCCAAAGCCCAGCCAATCTGTACAAACATGTGCCATCACCCCTTTCCTCACAAGTTCCATGCCTCCACCCACGAGGTTTCCCTCTGCCATTACCAAATCCTGCTTTACATTAAAGCCTTTGCCACTTTCTCCTCCCAACTCATTAATTTCCATTTTAAACGCTCTCTCCTGCCCAGATTTCCATGACAGAATCCTTCCCGTTTCCCTCCTGCCACAGAAACGTTGCAGAGGATGGGGCAGCCCTGATATCTCTGTCCAGGCTTCTGGAATTCTTCAATCCAGCATTTCCCAGCTGCTTTCAAATCCCACAGAACCTCGACACCACGATTATTTTGTCAAAAACCAAAAAAAAACCACCAGCAGGGCCTGAAGCAGCCTGAATTCTCCAAAGGGTATTTTAAAGCTCTGAAATWTCCCCTTTTATCAACCTAAAACTCCTCCATCAGCAGGGAAGGCAAAGTGTCCCCTGTTTTGGGGCTTAGCCACGGGACACAAAGGAAATCCCCAAGCACAGGAGCTCACAAAAGTAAAAATTATCCCCACACTGAGCCCCTTTTTTCACATTGCTACAGCTACTATGGCCCCTATAGAAACATTTTCAGCAGTTCCTCACGGAAGTTTTTTATTCAGGTTGCTCCTCACAAGCCTGTTCTCCACATGCTCATTGCTCCCATCAGGTGGGATAAACACCTCCAGGTTCCTGCACAGCACCAGGAGCTCTCCAAGGCAAGCACTTCTGCTGAACTTGCACAACCCTGATATTTCTCAGAGCTCTTCTTCTTTTCTTTTTTTTTTTTT
>NW_026624612.1:2164-32769 GCF_030028575.1 Malurus melanocephalus
CAAATCCTGCACCCCACAGAGCCCCAAACCCTCACCGAGATTTTGGAGATGCTCAGCCAAACGTGGGTCAGGCTGGCATTGTCACCAGCAGGGAGGGAGGAGGAGGAACGCAAGCTGTCTGGTCACCCTGAAGATTTGGGGTGCAGCAGAGCACCCTGGCTCCTCCCCATCCCTCTCACATTCCCGCAGACCCGGGGTATTCCCGGGAACAGGGAACACCACCCAGGATTGAAATGCCACCATTAATGTCTGCCTTAGAAACAGCTCAGCAGCCAGAAGAACTCCAAAATTACAGACTTGATGTGTGTCCTGAGTGTGGATTCCATGACCTCAAAGGTCCTTTCCAATCTCAATGATCCTATGATTCCATAGGGAAAATGCATCTCATTGTCAGCGTAAAGCTACAGCAGGAAATGACCTCTCAATGGGACTCACATCTCATCATGCAGCAGGTGCAACGTGGTGCATTTGGAAATAAGTTCTCTGGGAGACTAAACAGAGAATCCCAGAATCGTTTGGATTGGAAGGTATTTAAAGATCATCTCATTCCATCCCATCCCATGGCAGGGACACCTCCCACTGTCCCAGGCTGCTCCCAGCCCCAATGTCCAGCCTGGCCTTGGGCACTGCCAGGGATCCAGGGGCAGCCACAGCTTCTCTGGGCACCCTGTGCCATGGCCTGCCCACCCTCCCAGGGAACAATTCCCAATTCCCAATATCCCATCTATCTCTGCCCTCTGGCAGTGTGACCCCATTCCCTGTGTCCTGTCCCTCACCAATGGTCTCTCTCCCCCTTCCTTGCAGCTCCCCAGGCACTGGGGATGGCACCTTCCCGTGTGCCTCAGTGCCCCGGAGGTGCCCCCATCCGGAGGGAAGGGATTGGGATCTCTGTGCTGGGTCAGACCTCAGGGACACACCGGGCTTGGAAGCTGCAGCTCCTTAAAATCCCTGGCTGCAMSAGGAGYRCCCCAGGCTCCAAGCACCACGCTCRGAATSCCACAGCTTTCCCAGCCCAACAYTGCAGCCSACTGCAATAAAACACCMACRCAGTGACAAGAATGAGACTTTAATCAGTTTTAAGTGGAGTTTTAACACTAAGAGATAAAGGGTTGTTAAACACAATAACAAACGGACATCTGATTTGTATGAGGCATTATCCTGTACATGTCATACTTGGTTTTTGTGTATTCTCAGTTACACACAGAGCCACTGTTGCACAGCACAATAGTATTTGAAGAGGCTGAATCAGAGTAAGGCTGCTTAACAGACTGATTTTTTTTTTCTTTTAGTATCTATATATATATATGCTATATGAAAACAGACTGGAAATTTGAAGTGGCAGAGAAAGGCAGCTCTGCCCGAGCGCTGCAGTTGGAGCCCCTTTGAGTGCACAGTCCCACCCCACCCATCACATGCACCGCCCTTTCCACCAGCACTGAGAAGGTAAACGAGGCACTTCGTGGCAACCACAGGCATCGTTAACGTATTGCACACATCTGCCAGGACCCAACGTGGAACTCGCACACCRGCATCCTCTTTTCTCATCATTTCAAGGGGATTTTGGGTTTGAATTTGGAAAGCCGATTGTGACGCTGCACGTAAACTCCGCTTTACCAAGTGTGCCCCACGGGGAGGAGGAATYTGGAGGCTGATTTGGACAGCTGCCCCTGCAGCAGCTCTGGCCAAGATTTGGAGCGGGGCTGGGCGAGCCCAGGGGATGCTTCAGGGCTGAACAGTGAAGCTCTTACCAAAGGGATGCCTTCAGGTGGTTCCAGACACCTCAGCTCTTGCACATCCCCAAAGGCTGAAGCGTACAGTCCAGAAACTCAAGGAAAGATTTACCTACAGAATGCAGCTCAAGCTAATGATGAATACTGTCATAAATAAAGTTTTAATAAGGACTCAAAAACCTTTCAGTCATAGCAATTCTTGTCAACTTCTATGGGGGTGGTAACTGAAATAAAGTATAGAAGAGTATGTATAATATATATTTATATATATAATATATATATATAATGCCATTTTTCCATTTCCAATGACTACACCATAAAATGTAAGCAAGGCTTCTCAAAGACATCGAAACATAAAAAAAAAAGAAAAAAAAAAAAAAACCAAAAAAACAAAAAACCAAAAAAACAAAATAAACCAAAAACAAAACCCTCATTCCAACCTTCACATTCCAAAGGAAAAATAACAGTGCAAAAGCCCATCCTTGCGTCCTGATTCCCGATCCGGCGTCACCGACTGGAACTGCACCATCCAATCCTGATTATCCAAAGTGGGACACGCAGCAGTGCCAAGATCCCAACACTATCCAAGCAGGAGCAGTTGGGTTTATGAAGCCAATMCAACTTTCAACTGTTATAAACCAGACAGGGTGAAACACGATTGGAAGGGGAAGGGTTAAAAATTCCTGTTCCCGAGGGAAAAGCCACCTCCTGCTCGCCACAATGAGCAGTGAACCTTGATCCTTTAAAGTCTAATAAAACCTGTGAGTCAGAATGTATTTACCAGCTTTGTTACAAGTTAGAATCATGCATCTGAGGAGCAGAATTGACCAACGGAAACCAGACAAGGAAAAAAATAATTGAAAAAAAAGCCCTTTACGCCTTGGTTGACCAATTGTAATTGGTGGGAGTCCTGCCTTGCCTCGTTCCAATTCCAACCATTAATGCTGCTGTACAGGGCTTGGACAGACCCCGCTCATAGCCCCACGTGGAAACCCAGCCCCTGAACTTTCATGGCAGCACCCAGAGGGGATGAAGGAGGGGGATGTGAGGATTACAGCCTAAAAAAAGCATCAATTTGGGGTCAGCTCTTCCAGGCTGACTCAGAGGGGCCCATTATGGCAGTGCCTCCACATCTGGATGCCACAACAGCTGGAGTCACCTCAGCCTGGCCATGACAGCTGTACACCAGAACCAGCCTYGAGCCCTGCCCCTGGCCCTAGGAACAAACCCTCCAATGCTGCCAGCTGCTTCAGAAAAAAACAATTTAGTGGGTGGTTGGTGGGGCTGCTTTCTATAGCAAACAATGTATTTGGGCCTCATTCTGCTTTTTAATCTTCATTTACAGCGTTGAGAATTTACTGCAACACTGCTTTCCTTTCTCTGGTGTGTAACGTCTGTTTTTTAAACATTGCAGGTAATGAGTATTCAAGTAAAATTCCCTAACAGTTAATGACTTTTTTTTTTTAAAAAAAAAAAAGCGTGCAAAACTGCAAAACTCATTGTAATAGAATGTGTAAGGTCAAAGGGGTGGAACGGCTGACAGAGGTTTGATTGAAAAAATGCATCAGAAATCTTCAAAACAAACACTAACCTGGAGAATCTCCAATGACATTTCCTGTGCACCATTACAAAATCTTTTTATATTCATGAGAGGGGGAAAAAAAAAAAAAAAAAAAAGCTTGCAAGGCAGCACATGAAGTATTCACAGCAGGAATATGATTGAAAAACTACTAATATAAATGTAAGATGTTGACTGATGTTTTTGCACTATGAGCATCTGACTTTCAGCACTGGCCTTGATTACACACAGGAGATGGAGCAGCCATTACAATTCCCAAAAAAATCCCRATAAATCATTGTCAAAATTTGTAACCATTTGTTTCAAGCTCTTACTTGAGTTGATAGCCTCCACATTTGTATGGTTAAGTCATTGTTGCTGTGTTTCCTTTTGTTTTTGTTTCGTTTTCCGTGACCCCAATTCCTTGTCTCCCTTCATTTCGCGGGTCTCGTGAAGGTTCATTCCTGTACCCCTAGACAGAATCACTCCCTCTAGCTGCCTTTTCTAGCACCATTACACTTAAAAAAAATGAAAAATGCACAAACGACAAGCAGTGACAGCGGCGACTCCTCATCCATTGTCCCGGATGAAYTAGGGCAGCATGCTAAGGAAAGGTGCATGGAACAGCTGGATATGGTACACAGGCCACGCTCCTTTCCGAGCATCACCTTCCAGCCCCCATCCAAAAAACATGCATTAGAATGTAGGAAAAACCTTCTAGAAACATCTCTGAGCCAACTGCAGACTTTTCTGTTGCCACACAAGTGCAAAAAAAGGGGCAGGATGTGAACCTGTAATTTTTTTTTTTTTCGGTTTTTTGAAACTTCGTTTGGTGACAGAACACAAAAGGAAAAATTCCTACGCATACACATTAGGTCTGTCTCCACTTTTATAAAACTGGAATAAAATGGGAAAGTGCCATGTTTATAGTTCCTAATTGAAGTTTTAATGTCCTTTGACACAAAAAGGTATATACATATAAGAGCTACGTAACCTTTCTTTTTCCCCCCCGACTGGACAAGTGTCAAACCCTGTAGATTTATAGGGCAAAACAAGATTGGTCAGGAAAGAATTGTTCCTATAATTGGTAATCTGACACTATGTCCTTTTGCCATTTAGAAAGGTCCTTTKTTTCAGTTTATTCAAGTTTGTCTCTCTTCATGGTTGGTTTTTTTTTGTATGTTTTTTTTTATCTCTGATAAAAAAAATATTCAGACTTTTGTAATCTGCGTATGCTGATCTTCATCAAAAGGTTCATTCTCTGGATCAGAGTCAGTGGTGTCAGAGTATCTATAATGATCAGGTTCATTGTCACTAACATCTGGTGTTACAGAAGTTGAACTGCTAGCCTCTGGGTTTGATGGCTCTTCTACTGTTTTTGTGAAAAATAGCTTCACCTGGGGAAGGAAAAAACAACATTTAAAAAGGGAACCCGGACYTCAACCGAGCACAGGCAACAAAGTGAATTTTACCAGCACAGCTCCTTTGCTCTGCTGAGTCACACAGTGCTCCTGTCTCCWGGGACAGCTCTGCCAGCCTCTCCATTCCAGCCCTGGCACAACTGCAGRGTTTTCCTGCAGGAGCTGAGGGCTCAGGTGCACCAGGACATCCCATCACACCAGGTCAATCCAACACCTCCTGCCTTCCCCAGCTCCCAGAGCACCAGGAGATTGGATCAACAGTGCACAGGATGAACAAAACACCCTCCAGCGGGTGACTCCTGTGTGGAAAGGCTGATCCCAAGCAGCTACAACCCTTACCTTCAAATGAGCACTGGCTGGTATTTTATGAGCAAGTTAGGAAATGCTAAAATTCTTACAAATGCCTTTTTCACATTTCAAACACTGCTGGGCAATGGGTCAGGTTCCTCAGAGCTGAACTCCCAGGGTATTCCCAGAATCACAGCAGGGCTGGGGTGAAAGGAGYTCTGGAGATGATCCAGTCCAACCCCCTGTCCAGGCAGGGTCACCTGGAGCAGGTGACACAGGAGTGCTTCCMGGTGGGTTTGGGATGGCCCTAGAGAGGGACACTCCACACYCYCCTGAGCAGCTGTTCCAGRGCTCTGGAACATCCAWCATCCATCAGCTCTCCACCCTCACAGAAGGAAGTTCTTCCTCATGTGGGGTGGAACTCGTTGTGTTTTGGTTTACGGCTGCTGCTCCCTGTCCTGTCCCTGGCCCCATCCTCTGACACCCCCTGGGGATGTTTGTGCAGATTGATGGGATTTCCCTCACCCTTTCCTTCTGCAGCCTGAACAGGCCCAGTTCCCACAGCCTCTCCTCATCAGAGAGATGCTCCAGACCCCAAATCCTCCTCGGGGCCCCCTCTGCTCCCCATGGAACAGGCACTCCTGCAATCAGCTCAGCAATGTCATGCGTCCAGCCCAGAGCAATGCAGACACCACGTGGTCACTGGCTCTCCCACACCTCTGACAAACACCTGGGACAACCTGAAGACTTCAACCCCAACCTCTCAGCGTCCATCARCTCCCCAAAAAGCAGATCAAAGCTAAAAGCTCTAAGTGATGGCAATGCCAACACACCAACTCAGTTTCTACACAGCAATTTCAGATGGTCCCTCCAAAGGCAAGACAAACAAATCATGCAGCTTTTCAGCGTTGTTCACACAGAAAATATACTGACCTTGAAGTTTGGAGAGAAATATCTGTTGGCTTTGTCTTTATTTGCTTTGTCTAGATCGTTTTTTGTTAACGTAAGGATTAAATATTCCTTATCATTATCTGAGCGCTCTGTACTGAAAATGCCATCAAGTTCCTGATCTGCAACTAGACTTCCATTTTCTACTTTGTCTGAATTTTCATCCAGTCCTATGAAGAATGTATTTACCCAAAAGTGAAACATTTTGTCCTGGGGAAGGAAGAACACAGAAAACAAGCTTGCTTTAGTATTCACTAATGGCACRTTAATGAGACTGATATCAGCATCTGGGCAAAAACAAATCCGTAGTCTCAGGCAAAACTTGTTTGGACAACAGTGCAGCATTTGTTATATTGCATGCAAAGACATTTTCACCACATCTCTTGGACAACACACAAAAATCTGCATTCATCAAGCTCCATTTTAACCAATTAAGCTTTTAGAAGTCACTAATGGAAWGCTGAGTTTGAAACTATCATACCTACAATAACAGCAGATGATAATAAACTCAAYAAACCACAACTTGCAATCAGAAGGCACAAAGAGGTTTTTTTTTTGTGATCACACCTTGCCAAGCAATCTCTAAACCCAACAGAGACAACCTGTGTGAAGCAGTTGAGGTAATACTGATTCTCCCCTGCAAAAGACAGCTTTTCTTATTTTTATACAGAAATAGCTACAAGAGAGCAAAACCACCCACAACCCCAGCACTGCAGMGATGAATTCACTGCTGAGATGCTGCACCCAGGCAGACCCTGCTGAGTCTCTCACTGAGAAAAGGCAGCCCCAGCCCTGCCACGCAGCAGGAAGGGTGCAGGAGAAGCCCAGGCACTGACAGAGGAGGGATATCCAGAAGGAAGATGGATTAAGATATCCAGAATGAAGCAGAAATGGACAGATGAGCAGCAGTTTGACTGTGCACTCTGCCACAGCTACACGTGCACCATGGGGCAGGACAGTTCTGGAACACAGACCMTGAAGGCTCTGAGAATGCTCAGCTTTTTGCCAGCCAGGAGCTGCTSTTTCCAGGGTCAGCTCTCCTGGGCAGGCTGCTCCTGACTCTCACTGCCTCTGAAACTGAGCTACAGCTATCTGCTCTTAACAAATGAAGTCTTCTRTTTGACTCTGATTTGGCATTTCAGGCCAAAGATCCCAGAAGCAAGTGGCCCATTCTTYCCACAATGCTCAGCATTCCTGCTGAAGCTGCAGGGAAAATAACCCATTCCAGAACCCAACATTCCTTGCTATTACACAGGACCAGAACACAAACTGGCCCCTCCTCAGCTAAGTCACATATTTTGGTTTAGCAGGGAGATTTAATTCCAATTTCTTACTGGAAAATCCAGGTCCTGCCCAATATTCCTACTCATCTGTGCTGGGAAGGAGGCAGGGGGGAAATCAGAGGTGGAAGAGAAGAGGTTCCAGTGCGTGTGACACCAAAGGGCCTCCAGCTGAAGGCAATTTGGCACCAGCAAAATACCACAGAATTTTCCTGAGCCACTGAGAAGGGGGCAGAGAAGAACTGGACGTCTGCTGAACTCACATTCCTCCTCCTCACAAATTAATAAAAACAAGACACTGGGAATTCACAAGTGTTCCTCTCCACCAAAGGTCAGCACGTTCATTTTCAGTATTTTAGGTAAAATACAAAATCATTTCCAGCTTCTGCAAGAACCTGAGAGATCCCCAGCCTGCAAGAGTGACAAGACAACCAAGACAGAATTTCCAAATCCAGCCAGGAACACTTCTGGTAGCTGAGTTCTCCATTTCCCCATGTGCCTCTCTCCAGTGCTTTGGGAATCAAGCTCATCTAGTGTTAGTGATTGATATATGGATTTTGTTTAGGGGGGGGGGGGTTTGTATGTAAAGTTCTTTGTTGTAAAGCAGTTTTGTATTTTGTTAGCATTTAAACAATTAACAATTAGTTTTAATTTGTATATAATGTATAGAATGGACAAAGTTTGGGGTTTTTTTGGGGCTTTTGGTGGTTTTTTAAAAATATTTTCTATGGTTTTTTAGTTTTTTATGAATTGATTTTTTGGGATCTAACTGTAATTATTTTCCCAGAGTTTTTCTGTTCACCAAAGTAAATAGATTTTCGTTGTCTGAGGCCTGCATTCCCACTATCTAGCAAACATGCTGTAATTAGAGCTGTTTGGGGACTCCCAAGAGGCAGCAGGCAGAATCCATGTGAAGATCCCCCCTCCAGGCTCCTCCTCACCCACCAGAGATTCTCCAAAGAGACTCCCAGGAAATCTTTATCCCTGCTCACACCAAACTCGCTCAGGCCAAAGCAGAGACAAGCAGCAGCTTTCTGCTGAAAGTCTCCAGTGCCACCCGTGTCACCTCCAGGGTGGGGAGGACATGTGGGGGGATGGCTCCTGCCACCAGGGAGGGGAAGCAGGACCAAAGAGAAGAKGCCCCTGGGTAGGAATCAATGCCAGCAGGAGCAGAAGGCCCAGTTTTGCTGTGCCTCACCTTCAGCTCCACGGGGTGGGGCACCTGGAAGGATTTAGGTGGCACTTTAGGGCTTGGGGGGACTCAGCTTCACTGGCAGGGACTGACAGACAACAGAACTCTCAGCTTTTAATCTGTGCTCCTTGGAATAAACTTGCAGAGGTCTTGAGTGACTCAAACTAAACAATGCAWCTCAGCTGAGCTGGTCATTTCTCCTTTTATCTCCCTCCAGCTTTTTAAAGCATCCAGTTATTTTCCTTTCCTTCCCACTAAACAACTTAATTAGCCTAATAAACYGAGTTCAGGCATGGCCACTAAAATGAAGGGAAGACTTGGGCATGTTTTTTGGAATTAGCTCTTAAGGCTGATAACTGTGTCACTGTTTTCACTGAAGAGCAAATCCATTATTCAAAGTGAGGACTCAGCTAAAGTGTCAGGATCCAAGATATTTCATGGGAGACAAGGAAGAGATGATGTAATATGGGCCAAAGACAGGAATTTTAAAAATCAAGGCATGAACTGAACTYGGGCTTTATATAGCAAATCAAAATACCAGACCAAGTGCTCACATAACACAAGTTAATGAATAGACTTCTGGGAAAAAAAAAAGTATTAGAGACTGTTTTTCAATGTGTTTTGCTTCACTTCCAGTTACATCACAGACATCTGTCTTGAAAAAAAAATAAAACCACAGATGTACTTCTTCCCATAACCAAATCCGTGCCATAAATCTCCMGTGCAGTATCAGATGAGACAGAGGCTGATTTAATGATTTAATCTCACAGTTCTGACATGCAGTGCTTGTCCCTACCTTGTGCATTTCTCAGACTGACAGAAAAACRTTCTTCAGTCTAGAGCTGGTCTCTGACTGCAGACTGAGATCCCAATCCAAGGTTTAAGGCATCCATCAGGAGTTTCCATGTCCTCCTGAGGCTTCACTTTCCCAGAGAGACCCCCAGGCACTCAGAGTCACCCTGCAGCACCCGCTGAGGGTGTGAAGATGCTCTCTGAGAGATGGAGATCACGGTTCAGCCTGTTCCCCAGGCCTGGCTGATGGAACTTCCTGTACCATTTGCACATCAACACTGAGTCTTTGACATTTTCAGAGTTCATTCCACAGCGTTTGCTAAACAGCAACTGCCCAAAGTCTTGTTGAACTCTGCAGCACAACTTATCTCCAGAGCCGAGAGATGAAATGCAACTGCTCAAACAATGTTGTCAGCCCTCCTACGCTGGAGTCTGGGCAKAAAACACCACTGGCTCTGACAAATTAAACCCACGTCAACATCTCCCTCTCATCTGCACTGGGAGGACTCCCAAAAAAAGGTCTCCTTCACCCCCAGGCTCTGGAGGCAGGAAGATGAGGAGATTTCTGCATTATTTTTAAACAGACTGTCATTGAACTGAGTGATCTAAGGATACTCTTAAATACTTTCAGATTACMATGTCAACATCAATAACTGGAAGAAAAAGGCTTTGCAGAGACCCATGGAAGCAAAACCAGAGAGACTACAGCAGCAGTCTGAGATGGAAGAACAGTCACCCTATAACAAAAAGCCATTCTCAAAAAAAAAGTCCCCCAAATCACTGACTTCTATCCATCAAACATTCATCCAGCCACTGCACTCAAGCCTCAAGCCATTCTGTTCTCATGTGGGCACACATTTTGCTCTTGAAAGGAAGGAGCTACAGCTCACTGAAGAAACAGTCTGAGAATAAGATTGATTAGACAAGCAAAGACCAAGAACTGTGGACTTCCTAACTGAAGCCAGGTGGCACAAACTATGGAAGAGCTGAAATTTTTCCAGGGCAGTCAAGCCCTTTACCAACATGGCACCASTGATCCTGTGGCTGAGGTCACCTCTTTAAAGCCAGAGAATTTGTTTAAATTAACTCTGGCCATTAAAAGAAAGACATGTGGCTGCTTTAAATCTCACGCCAACTCTGCTAGAGCAGGTGTTTAAAGTCATTTCATCATTTAGGTTTGGTCTGGTTTATGCATAATAATTTTATCCAAAATGAGCCTGAGCAAAATTGAGGAGAACCCTCCCTACAGAGWGCTCTGCAGATGATGATGTTCTTCCAAGGGTTAGGGAATTTGAAAGCAAGGACAGGTGAGGGGATCTGGGGAGCTGAGAGAAGTGTTTGATCAAACACCAACCAAAGCCAGGGCAAAGATGTTTTCCTCATCTCCAGACATGAGACACAGCCACTCCAGCCTGAGCCCAGAACGGGTCAGGAATTACATTTTTAATTGATCTTATCAGGTTTTTTTGTTATGTCAAAGTTAAAATAAAGACATCACATCACAACCAGTCTGCAAGACTTGTTTAGCTACCTAAAATGTGCTAAACAGAAAAGCCTGGAAGAACAACAACCATGACAGGCAACAGGCTTATTATCAATCCCACTTTTCAYAGAGCTGCTGAATAAACCAGAACTTCTGAAAGATAAGATGTTGTTACTCCTAATTACGCTGTTCCTCATGAATGAGGTGATCACTGCATAAAGGGATCTTTAAAACACAAGTCTTCCCAGTAGAAGGCCTTCACTTTTGGGGTTTGGAGTAAAAGCTGTGTAGTCAAGGAATAGGCACAGATGTGAAACACTTGGGCAGAGAGCTGTGTTTGATTTGAGCCAAGRAGGTTCTTCTGACATCAATATTCCCTTTGGCCCTGTTCTCACCTCATCCACTTTATGTAACAACCTGTCCAAGGCCCAYGTGGAAGGATCTGCTCTTGTCTGTGCTCCCAGCATGGATGAGAGAGGTGATCTTACCAGAACTGTGGAACATTTCACACCTATTTTCCTCCTTCCTCCATTCATACTGAAAGCTGAGGCAATTAAACACTCGACTCAGCAGATATTGCACAGAGATTATCAAAGTGTTTTTTTTACTGGCTGATGAAGGGGCAGTTTCCATCTCAGAAAGTTTGCAGATGTGAGAAGAACCGCCTTTGCCATTTTTTTGGCTCTACCAGGCCCAAAACACTGAGAAAACCAGTACCTCTGCACTATCTGTAATCCACAGAACCCCAATAGTTCAGGTGTTTGATAAGAATAGACAAAAAGGAAAAACTAAAAAGGCATCGACCAGCTACTCAGAAACTACAAAGATTCTCAAGAAATGAAACCACAATCTGACACTCTGAAATGAAACTCCAGCACAGTAACACTCCTGCTGTGGTTCTGCAGTTCTACAAGCTCCTGAAGACCCAACTTCTATGCAGAAATTCTATGTGCTCAWGAGGGGCCCTCCCTTATGCTGTCTCTGAGCTCTGGAGAGAGCACTGAGCTCCAAACAAATACAGGAGCTTGTTCCTGAGGCTCCAGAGCCAAGATCCAGCACCTTCCCTGCCCCCTGGCATCTTGGGGATGGGCAGGGCAGCACAGCCCTTCCCATCAGGTCTGTCTGCAGTCCAGGKGCTCCTGGAGATGGCAAAGAACCAAGCAACTCACAGGCAGGAGAAAGAGAGCAGATAAAGCAGGAGAGTGGCTCAGAGTTTTGGGGTTTGTGCCATCTCCTCCCTGCATCCCCCATGTTTAGCCCACAGTGCTCATCTGGGGGCTCCTTTAAAGGCCTCTTCTCCAAACTGGCTGTTGTGTGTGCTGCTTTAATGTCAATAATCTCAGCTTTAAAGGAGAATTTCTATTTTTCAAATGCTTTTACAGTCTCTGTACTGCACATAACTGCAGTGACCAACCAGAACATCTCATTAAACAGGCAGAGAAGGAAAACAGTCTCACTAAAACTGCCCAGAAGCTTTTGCACACACCTGCACATGAATTAAACATGTTCCCAYCACCTGAGCAAGCCCACCCAAGTGTGCATGTGTGTGTATTCACATTCAGCCAGAGGTACAAGCTGGAAGTGATGTCACCTCAACCCTTCCTTGGCTCCTGATCCACTCTTAGCATTTCTTATTTTTACATTTTTATGAATTCACTCACTGAATGCTCTTGAGTTTTCTACCCTCCACTCAACAGTGAGTAACTCCTGAYGGGGAGTTTTAAGCAGCCTTTAATCAGCACAGTCTCACCCTCACCTTCCACTCTGGTAGATCCAAAGTGGCTCCACGAGCACCAGAACTGAAGAAACCCAGGGATTCAGCTTTAAGAACTCACTGATTTTGGTTTCAAAGTAAGTCCTAGATAATTTTTTTTTTCACGCAACTGGGACCCTGATAAAATCCTCAGCTCTGAGGGAATTCTCTAAACCTCTCCTGTCAAGGCACTGCAGCTGGGAACAGAGAGGTGGTGGAAGAGATTGCAGAGATACTTTTACCAAGTGCGTGGGAACTTAATTATCTCAGACATTCAGCTAAAATTGACAGATGGGTACAAATCAGCCAAGAGCACAGACAGGATCTTCTGTGCCTGCTCAAACCTCAGGAAAATTTAGTGAAGAAAACAGCTGGAGTTAACTTGCTCAGTATGCAAGTCTATTTTTAGCAGGTGAATGTTTCTTCCTCAATTAGATTACTCACTACTACCCAAACGACTGCAATACAGATCCAGGAGCATTTTTATCCAACCTCTGTACTTAATCTCAYTGGCTCCCAAACCATCCAAATTTCATTTTGTGGTAGAGTGTCTCCTTGGGAAAACCAGACATCAAAGAATTAAATACTATTGATTACACCTCCCTGAAGAATACCCAACATCCCAACCCTGCATCGGGGGCTGGCTCGATAACATTTTCCAGGAAAAAATAAGGCAACCAACCTTTTTCAACATCTTGTTCTGTTTGTGGAAAAACTCCACTTTGATATCACCGCATACCGGCAAAGGTTGAGGGAATTCAAAGTACATGTACTTGTCTTCACGTCGGGAGGGTCCTGAAGGGGAGGTGAATATCTTTACCTTGAGCTGGTACACCACAAACTGAGGATCTGTGGGACAAAACCAGAGCGGCACTTGGTGAGAAAAGCCTCCAAGCGATGAAAAGTACAGTATTGGGAGCGGAAACAAAATCATGAGCAACGGTATTTTCAAAGTTAAAGACATTTCTGYTAAGGGTTTAACACCACAGGGGATCAAATTCTACCAGATGCTACTGGCAACAACCTCAGAGATTTCTGTCCTTCATGGCAGTTCTTTCAGGCAACCAGGGAGTTCCTAAAAAGCTATTTTTTTTAACATAATGACTATAAGAAGTGACAACAACTTGACTRCTCCTTGCATTTTGCCTCTTCTCTTTATTACACAAAACTAAGTGAGGGGTTTTATTCTCTCTCACCTCTTCTCCCAGTTACGGAGTGGCTGGTCATGTCAGCATAAACWGACTCCTACTCTTGCAAAAACAAGGACAAAACTGAACATTTTACTGAAAACCGACCAGTACCAACAGAGGCTAAGCTGGTCCTTACATTAGCATCACCAGAGAAGTGCCAGCTATGGCCCAACTTAGCTGCAGGGGTAGCACTCCAGTTTTGAGGGGTTTTTGGTGCAGTTCAAGCAGAGTTGCTTTGGGAAGGCCAGACAGTCCTGCAGAGCTACAGTCCCCACTGAGCACAGCCACACTGTGCTGCTGAAGGGCCCAGCTGGGAAACTGTCACAGGCTCAGACAACCCCTCACTGGTTTGGTGGGAAGGGACTTCAAAGCCCATCCAGTGCCACCCCTGCCATGGCAGGGACACCTCCCACTGTCCCAGGCTGCTCCCAGCCCCAATGTCCAGCCTGGCCTTGGGCACTGCCAGGGATCCAGGGGCAGCCACAGCTTCTCTGGGCACCCTGTGCCAGGGCCTGCCCACCCTCCCAGGGAACAATTCCTTCTGTACAWCTCACCTAAATGTCCCCTCTGGCACTATCAAGCCATTCCCCCTTGTCCTATCACCACAGCTCTTGATGAACAYCCCTCTCCAGCTTCTTGGAGCCCCTTCAGACCCTGAAAGGTCTCCACAAGATTTTCTCTCCCCTTATCTCCTGCAATGCTCAGAGCTGTGAAAGCCTGTCCTACCCTCATTCTGCCCCAGAGGCAGGACTCTGCCCTGTCAGTGACTCTAAAGCAACAGAATGATAACAAGGCAGGCACATTTAAAGCATTATGTTGGTAAAATCACTCCCATCACAGCTGACAGCACRACTAAGGAAACAACACAGACTCAATTTCACATTCTGAAAATCACTGAGAGCTCCACAGAAAGTTAAAATATTGCAGTACACAACTGCTGAGCCTGCTGGGTAATTTATCTTCTCAGGTGCTTGTGCAGTCTGTCATTCATCCCAAATTCCTCCTGTGGAAACTCCACACCACCAGCCTGCCATCGACACACAATCAGCACTCACCGAGCAGCTCAGGTTCACAAGCACAACACCATTTATCCAAAACATGAACTAAGTGCTAATTGCAGCAATCTGTAACCTCACAGCTCTCCCCTAAGGCAGAGGGSTTTTGGCAGAGGCTCCTCCCCCCCTCCCCCAGTTCATACAGACAGCCTGACAAGCGGCTCCATTGTTTCTCGTGTGCCTTCCATGTTCAGGTACTGCCTCACAACAATATTAACAGGGCAATTTTAATCAAAGCCACAGGAGGCACTGGAATTAATTACACATTGCTGTAATCCCCATAGCAAAACCATCAAATTTTTTCCACCACCAAAAAAATGAGCACGCAACACAAGGCAGTCGCTGCCCTGTAACAGCCCACAGGACAGAGCTTGGTTTTGGATTTCAAAGCTTCAAGAAATCTGCTGTTCCTCACTAACACAGTGTATCAGCAGATCAGATTAATCATTTACAGGTGTATTAATGCTTCAGAAACCTCCACATGAAGGGAAGTTTATTCCACAGTTAATTAGATATTTACCCAGTTCAACTGATACATTTATTTTTTTTTCAGCATCATGGGAAGAATGATGCTGCTGCATTCAAAGCCAACATGCCATTAGGCAAATGTTTTTCAGCAATTCATGTCTCCCAAGAGCTGCTGTGTTAAAAAAAAAAAAAAAAAAAGGAGGCTTTTCATACAAATAAGGAGCAAATATCCAAACATACACAGAGAGAGTGATGGAGTCCCCATCTTTGGAGGTGTCTGAGCAATGAGTGGATGTGGCTCTGGTTTAGGGTGACAAGAGGGGGACTGTTCACAGGCTGGACTCAATCTTGGATGTCTTTCCCAGCCTCAGTGATTCTACACATGGAATCACTTATCTTCCAACCTTTAGAACCCTTCCCAATTTGAAACTGTACCAAAACAGCCCCAAGTCCTTCTCAGACTACACCTGGGAGGATCCAGGGGACAGAGCCCACTAAGGCAGCAGGTTTGGGACTGTGAAGTGTTTAAATGGGAACTTTCTCCAAGCTGTGCAGCTTTCTGTGCCATCCCACACCCAAAATGCCAAGATGTTCCCCAGCAGAAGCCAAGAGGTGCTGGTACTTACTGCAAGTTCCGCTGCTGAACATGGGAATTGTTTCAAACATCATCTTGTGGAACAGCAGTGCCACTGGTCTGTAATCCAGGTGATTCTTTAACAGGTAGCTATAGTAGTACACGTAGCGTCTCTGACTGGGAATTGTCACTCCCTAAACAGAGGGAAAACAAGGGGCAAAAGCCTCACATCAGCATCAGTGCCATTGCTCCTGCCCACCATCTGCAGCTGAGGTACCACCCCCACAGGAACGGGTCATTCCCCACTGGGCAGGGTCCAGCACATGGCCAGCAGAGCACTGGCTTGTTCAGCACAGCCCAGAGGGATGGAGCACCCTCCCACCAGAAAAGGCTGAGGGAACGGGGATTGGTCACCCTGGGGAAGAGACACTTTGGGGTGACCCAACTGTGGCCTTGCAGGACCTGAAGGAGCTGACAGCAAACACAGAGTGGGCCTGCAGTGCGAGGACATGGGGAATGGGGTCACACTGCCAGAGGGCAGGAATGGATGGGATACTGGGAAGGGATTGTTCCCTGAGAGGGTGGGCAGGCCCTGGCACAGGGTGCCCAGAGAAGCTGTGGCTGYCCCTGGATCCCTGGCAGTGCCCAAGGCCAGGCTGGACATTGGGGCTGGGAGCAGCCTGGGACAGTGGGAGGTGTCTCTGCCCATGGCAGGAGGTGGAACTATGTGGTTTTTAGGGTCCCTTCCAACCCAAACCAACCCATGATTCTGTGCACTCCAGACATTTGTCTCCAGCAATGATGCAAAGAATGCAGATTTTTCTTAAAAACAAACACCACAGACACCTGGAGGGTCACGTCAAAATTAGTCTCAAGCTGCTTCTTTTCTTGGGATGGAGAGTGTCAAATGGTAAAGAGGAGGTGCCTTGAACACACTCTGATTTTTGAGCACCACCACATTTAGAAACTCTAAAATCTACCACTACAGGAATTATCTTTTGACAGCATTTTAGGTCACAAGACTCTCATGCTTGCTAATATCACTGTACTCAAGACTGACGCTACTTTCTATTACAAAACATCCTGGAATATTTTCCCAAAAAAAGGTGCAAACTTCCATTAAAATAGGCCCAACAGCCCAAAGTGCACAATGAAAGACTTCAGTTGAGTTTACAACTCTGAAGTAAACATTTGATTTGAGAGCACAAAACCTAAGAATGTTTTTATTACTCATTTTCAATCAGCTTAAAGCTTCAARTAAGGGAACAGTTTTAAAGCTCTTTGAGCCAATGTTTTCAAGTAAAATTGATAAATATAAATGGTTTCATTTCCTAGAAAATGCATTGCATGGTTTAGAACAACCTGTTACTGTAGACTCGCAGCAGCATCAGTAAGGAATCTTCCTGATTAAAACTGAATTGGAATAAATTGGAAACAAAAGTTTTCACATACAAGTCTGTGAGCATTTGATCACAAAACATACACCCCTTTCTATAAGCTTTTAGTTTCACCTGTTTCACCTCACAACAGCCATGAGCTCAGTGGCCAGAGTGCTTTTAATTCAGCAAATCTCTGTTCTGCACACATGAAAATAGGCGCTTCCTACAATTATTAAAAAACATGTTGATAATTACGTCTCCTTATCACTGGAGCTGCTTCTAAATGACCCAGAAGGCCTTTCCCTGCAGCACTTGCACAATGCCCTTCCCTGGCAGTCTTGTACACTGGCTGTGGCTTTGGCTCCGTGTCCCCAGTGTTTATCACACCCACTCCTTAAGGGAGCTCTGAGCTCTCTTTGCCTGATCTGAGCTTCAGCACAGAGCAAATTCCAGCCTCACAGTGAGGTGGCAGAGACGGCCAGTGCTGGATGAAAGCACCCAGGTGAGGAGAACACATCCTTCCCTGCCCAGAGCTTCCCAGGGTCATAGTGGACGTGTCCTACAGAAAAACCCCAGGGCACCTGGCCAGGACAACCAAAGCTGGGACCAAGACCAAGAGAACATTTTCACACTGACAGTCAAYCCTACAGCAAATCCACTTCTTCCCAACAGGGCAGTTTGATCCCTCCAGCCAGAGATTTACTCCCTGGAGACGTAGCCTTTACATCCTGAGACCCTAAAGCCAGTCCCACTGAAGCACAACTCAGAGCTCTCCATTTCCAGAGGTCTGGATTCCAAGCAGAACATTTTCAAAACAAGCTAACAATAGTCTAAGGGGTGCAACCAATCACCACTGACTTCTGCTCCAGGAGAGTAAGGACAGGGAAACAGTTCAAGCTGTATTTCCCATTTCTCACCACCACCATTTTTAAATGGATGAGATAAGCTCCTCTGGTCCCCATGSCAGAGCTTCCCAGGGCATCCCAGACATTGCCAGGCGCTGCTCGTGGCTCTCCTCTCAAGGTAGYGCAGGCAGGACYATGAAGAACATAGTCCTAACCCTAYMATTTCCAATATAGTTTGGAACCAATGCTCCCCGACTCCCTTTAGGAGCACACYCTACTGTGAGGGTGCAGCTGCAGCCCCAGAGGAGGCTGAGGGCACCAGGGTTAGCAGAAGCTGGCACCTGAGCATGTCCAACAAGGAGACACCACAGCTGRCAGCTCTGACATCACACAGGGGATCTCTGCCCTGCTCACAGGGTCATTCTGACACTTCCTCCCACAGAAGAACTGTTTTTCATTTCCTGTTCAGTTACACCAACACCAGAGAAACACATCATGATTTGGGTGGGAAGGGAACTTAAGAGACCACGCAGTGCYAYCCCTGCCATGGCAGGGACACCTCCCACTGTCCCAGGCTGCTCCCAGCCCCAATGTCCAGCCTGGCCTTGGGCACTGCCAGGGATCCAGGGGCAGCCACAGCTTCTCTGGGCACCCTGTGCCAGGGCCTGCCCACCCTCCCAGGGAACAATTCCCAATTCCCAATATCCCATCTAACCCTAGTCTCTGTCGGCATGAAGCCATTCCCCCTCATCCTGGCACTCCAGGCCCTTGTCCTCAGTCTCTCTCCATCTTCCCTGCAGCTCCTTCAGGCCCTGCAAGGCCACAATGAGGTCACCCCAGAGCTGCTCTTCCCCAGGCTGAACAATCCTGATTCTCAGCCTTTCCYCACAAAACTCTCAGGAGCCATCCTTGAAAAGACAACAGTATGGTGCTCAAAGAACACTCCTGAGTAGATCATCTCCAGCCCCAGCACTTGAATAGCTGATCCCTATCCACTGAGCTTCCTTCCAAGYCTAATCCTCACCACAAAACCCTCCAAAGCAGAAGCAGGAATAAATTAAGACCTTCCCCAGCTGCAGGAAAGTAAGCTACCAGTCACTACCGGAGTGTGTCAGTGTCCATCATAAGGAAAAAAAGGGATAAAATAATCACTTCAAACAGTGGAAGCAGTAGCTTCTTAAGAGGATTTTTTGGGGCGTTACTTCTGGACAATTGCAGTTCTGCAATCCCATTTCAGAAAAGTTTGCCTCCTTTGGTTCAAAGGGAAAATAAAAATAATTCCTGTTCTACAGTGGTGGAAACAGACAAACACAGCCTATTCTAACCTTCATCACTCCCTTCTTCTGACAAAGTTCCCCTCWCTACAGTTTCAGAAGTCAAAAGAGGCAGCTCGTAGAGGAAACAGAAAACCCCACCAGAGGGTTGGGTCACAGACAGCTTGGGCTCTGCAATGTCTTGGTGCCCGGCACACAAACAGCYCGTGCAGCAACTCAGCCTCCCCTCCAACAACTCTCCCTGGAGCTGCTGCTCCCCCAGGCACTCGGGMAAAGCTGGCTCCAGCAGCACTCAGGGCCGTGCTCTTGACCAATTAGTCATACTTCCTCTTGCAATTAGACTGCCACTTCCTGCCAGCACGGGCTGAGACCTCACAGCAGCACTGCCCGGAGCAGGGATTGGAGCTGGRCTGCTCTCAGGCAAAGTGGGCACCTTGGCCTTGCTTTCAACCAACAAAATCTGGGACCTGCCAAAGCCAGTTTTCCTTCATCACACCTCTGTCAGCCCAAAAAGAAAGAAAAGAGGCATTTGCTTGTCTCTCTGTGCAGACAGCTCTCTGGATGCCTCATTGACTTTGAATTGAGGAAGTCAGTTATACAAAGGTGTGGTGAAATATCAAACCAGAGAGCAGCACTTGACATATAACACTGAAATATGGGCCACGAGGGAAGAGAAGGCTCCAGGAACCTGCAYTGCAATACCTGGTTATAAACACTACGGAATGACTATGGGAATCACACTGACCACATCAAGATAACCCGGCTCAAGTGGAGCTGGGAATGGAAAAAAGGAAATTCTTGCAGTAGAGACACTGAAACCAAAACAAAGTGCTACTTACACACAGTACTTCCAGTGAAGTAAACAAGGCTCTCACTACTATTTACTGAGCTCTCCCTCCCCTCCAAGATGCCCAAGGTACCCCRGGGGTACTGATGAACACCCAAATGACCTTACCCTCAACTTGCAGAAAAATACAACCATCTTTTCATAAAAGGGAAACTGAGGCACAACCCTTCACTGGGCATTTGTTCAGTTCTGCAGTTTTCCTGATGCTTTAGCCAGCTCTGGAGATAATGCTTATCAGCAGGGGTAATCTACTTCTGTTTGTTCAGCACCCTACTCATTCCTAGCCTCTCTTCCTAAAAGCCACAAAGTTTTCATGAGAAGCCTTGATTTTGTCTCTAGTGCAGTATTACACCACAACCCCAGAATAACAGCTCCACTTCACCAGGAGAGCAAACCAAGGAGCTCCGAGCTTCTCCCAAAGAATTATCAGCCAAATTCTAAAATTCCTTTTGTGACACTTCTGCTCTCAGRAGCCTTCAGACACGAAGCTMCTCTTATYARAGACYATCACACTGTGAAATTAATACTTTGTGCAAATATTCCTGGAACACAGAGATCTCTGTGCTTGAGGAGGTCAAAACTGGCTCGCCAGGATGATCCYCTCGGGATGCTCAACCAACACACTCAGGGAAGCAATGGAAAATGAGCAGGGAAACTTCCTAAAATGACCTTAAAAGTCACACCTTATAATCTTTGGAGAAGATTTCAAATAAAGAAGTTCAATTCTCATTAATGAGGCCTAACCCTGCCAGAAAGGTCTTTAACTACCCTTTACTGACAAGGGGCATCCAACAATAAGGATCCTCCAGTTATTCCCCATGTGCACCACGACAGTTAAGGGAACCTGAGGAGATGAACAACTCATCCATTCAGGCAAAAGAACCTGGAACAATCCTCTCATTTGGGCTGAAAATGCTGACAGAGAAAGTTCAGTGCCCCTCTGATGCACCACACAGCAAAACAGTGCTGAAAAAAACCATTTAAAATCAACTGCCCAGGTCTTCTTGGACAGCACATGTTAAAACYAGGCTGGTTTGGTGTTGTGATTAACTGTCACTGCTGCTTAGGAAAGCTTTTCCATTTACAACTGCACTGAATCCACCCCTACTGAAGCTAAATCAGACATTGCACGTGATGGGATGGATTTCTGAAGGGGTTTGAGCATCAAAGGCACCTCAAGGAGGAAAAGCAGCAAAAGTTACAGGTAGGGGGACAGGAGAACAGGGAACAGCTCACCTTCTTGTCTCTGGTCCTTACTTCCCCATAGAAATCTAGGGCTTCTTGAGCCCTTAAAAACTTGCCTCGATGCAACAAATATGCACAAATCATTACACCAGTTCGTCCCTTTCCAGCTTTACAGTGGATTGCTGCCACATGATTGTCATCTTCACTTAGCCACTGGTCAAGATCTTCACAAAAAGGTTTGATCAGCTCCAGCTGTGGTGGGTTATGGTCTTCAAAAGGGTACTGTGCAACTGCAGGGAGAAGGAAGAGTTCATCAGAACCTTGAAAGGCAAAGCAGCCTCACACAGGTCACCTTTGTGACAAGCACATGAAAATTAAGTTATTCAATAAATGCCCATCTTAAACACAGACACACATTTTTAATTCCAGTGTTATTCAGCACATAAAAATTAAGTTATTCAATAAACCCCCCCATCTTATACACAGATACAGATTTTTCATTCCAGTATTATTCAGCATGTCATATGCAATGCAGACATTTCCCCAATAATCCATATCCTGCTCCATAAAGCAACTATTTCACACCTCTACTGAACTGAGTGGCATGGGCTCTATGTTACAAGTTTTCCAGAATTTAGGAGCGTGCTGGCACACAGAATAACCTTGTGAAAAGCTATTACTCCAGCAATAATTAAACTACCTGCTGAGAGAGAACAAGGCCAGACCTCAGTCACTGAGATGCTACAGAACRCGGCTGGGCGTGCATTGGGAACAAACTCTCGGAATTTGCTCAAAGGCACTGTGAAACAAAAATCTGCCGTTTCCGTATTTCAAAAATGATAATCAGGAGACAAATCTCAGGTAAGGCCCTGGCAGCACTTATGRGGCCCTGAACAACGTTGTCCTTTCTGACATGAGGATATTCACAAACACTTTTTTCCCATCTAGAGATGGAAAGAACTTCCAGCGATGAAGGAAATGGAAGGAAACTCCAGAGAGCAAAAATAAGCACTAAAGAGACAGAGGCACCCAAAATTGTCCCACCTCAGCTCAGATGAGAGACAAGGTCACCCTGACCTGCAGAACTATGCACAACGTTCTGCTTTCAGCAAAAGAGCACTTGATGAAAGTGCACCCCAATTCCCCCTGACAGCCTTGGGAGCTGATCAACACAACCCTGGTTCACTTTGAAATTCTCAGCTAGAAACACCATTTCCTTTTCTGGGCTAAAAATGAATACATTTCATTTTTTTGGCAAGGGTCTGTACTGGTTTCGTAAGCACTGCTCTGTAGTCACACTCGCAAGGCTCCTTTTGATGAATCCCCAAGGACTCCAAGAGCTCAAGTGAGGGATGAAGTTATGGAACTGCTAAAGGACTGCAGGACAAGTCCAAAGCCTTCTGGAGGAATCCAAAAGGCAGTTTACTCACTCACAGTACAGACTGCCCACTTCATCTCCCAGAACAAACAGGAAAGCAGAGAAAGTGAACAATCTTTGCTTAAAGAGACAACAAAGCTTCACAAACATGAACACGGAGTAATAAACTCYTCCACATGGAAGATTCAAAGGCTCYCCAAATGATCCCCAAAGTTTTATATGAACTTAAAGATGGAATTTATTTAGAAATCCCTAAGAAAAGAAGCCGTGAAAATGCTGCAAATTTGTCTGTACAGCTTTGAGTCTATCACAACTGCAGCCAGCAAGGTTCCCATCAAAAGGGGAGTACAGAAGTCCTGAAAGAAAGGTCTGAAAAATCCCAATTAGTCCCAGGATAATGAAGATGCTCTCCAAGCTTTGGAATCCTTGTGGTAATTTCTTCAAAGCTGGAATGAGAAGATGAAATGGGTGCCCTGGGATGGTATGAAGGATTAAGAGGAAGGAAACATGAAGCTGCACAGTTTTGAGCAGCTCCTTGAGAAAGTTCAGGTCCTCCATGGATTTTGATTTCTACACTGGAGCACATAGCAAGGAGAATAGTCCTGATTACTCCCTCCAAGCCTCCCCATGTTGCAAGAAAAATCCCATGGCAGGTAGAAGAGTTAAAACAAAAGGGGAGTCTGGGGAGTCTGGCTAAGCAGAAGGCAATTCCAGCACGGAAGGACTTCAGAAACTGGAAAAACCCTGGACACAAAGCTGGTGCCCAAAGAAGATGAAGAGCTTTCAACATTTGGGGTTTAATGTGATCCARGATCATCCTGGGTGAACAATGAACTACTCTGGTGTTTCAGGCTCAGCATTCAAATCAGAAGTTCCCTCTGCAGTCAGTTCACTTCAGGAGATTTTCAAGTAGAACTTTTGTTCCTCCACTAAGGGAAGTCCTGAGTCACTGATTTGGTTATCTGAGGTTAACTAATTCAGGGATGAACATGAAAAAACATGTCTTGTGCAGAGGAGCTGTGAAAGGTGTTGTCACAAGCAGCATTTGGGGCTGGGATTGACAGCGCAGGGAGCCGAGCACCCCCGTAGCACAAAGCAGAAATTAAAGCAAACATATGTTCTGGCCATATTAGAACACGTCCTCTTCTCTCCTTACCCAAAGCACTCCTCAAGCAGATCCTAAAATACTTTTGTTCTGACTGTTGTGCATGGAGTGAGGTTTCAGGGCAGTGTCATTCAGCAGCGTAACAGCAAATCAGAAGTGGTGATGCTTTCAACAAGACAATTTCAGTCCTTCTATATTCAGACATTAAAGCAGCCAATTACATTTTGGTCACGCTCTAAACATACTTTAGAATGAAAAGGATGGCTTAAAATAATAATAATAATAATAATGAAAAATACAAGTTGAACCATTGCTATGATGTAGGATAAGGCAGCAAGGCAAAAACGTGTTCATCTCCTACAATTCCACAGGCACAAGGACTCCTCATCTCCCCTCATCCTAAGMACAGGAACTGGAAGCTCTACTGCTGAGCAAGAGATGTTCCCCTGCCCAAAGAATAAAGGTCAATCTGCATTTATTTATTTATTGATTACCTGGGGAGGTGATACTGACACARTAAGTATATCAATATCCACTCACCRAGGAYCTGGTCAAAAGGYAGCCCTCAAAGTTCCCCAATGATTTAGGCAGCTCAGCAGTGTCTAAGATTCAACTCATCTCTAAGAGACATCATGTGGGAATTCATTTTTTTTTAGCATCTGAAGGTTCTGTCAGATCTTCCAAAAGTTGCTTTATATGCATAATGATAGTGGCTTCAGTGCTCTCCATTTTCATCCTTCAGAAAAAACAGACTCCTCCGAGCCTCACATGTGAATGGTACAAGGARTCTGTACCTGACTGAACTGAAACTTCTGTGTAACCCATTCTGCAGAAATTCTTGCAACTGCAGACCTCTAATTAGATCTTGATCTTTAGCCGTCAGGAACATGCTTTTTTGAAAGCCCCAAGAATACAGCAAGTTTTTCCAGTGACTCAAAGCAAACTGACATCATTCCCTGTGCCCAAATCTYCTACATGACTATTTATCAGCTCCTCCTTTAGGCCTCCACTCAGTGAGGTTTAAAGAGAACACACATTAGGCAGTAAAAACATACCTCTGCAGTTAAATTTGGCGGTGTCATAATGTCTTTCAGCACATCTGAAAAAGAAAAACAGACAAGAATTCAAGACAAGTCTCCAAGGCACTCCCAGCATCTGTCACACCCAGGAAAATCATGTATACCCATCACCTTTATTCAAAACTAGAGGTTACACACAGAAAAACTGTTTTGCTGCAGATTGCTCACTAAAACATGAGCTATTTACTGAAAGGCAAATCCTCATCCTCTGGTAATTGTAGCCCACTGCTCCGTTTTAGTCAGTGTGACTCCATTCATGCACCTAATGCAATGTGTGATTCCTTTCTAACCCTGTGCATGAACAGCTCCAGCCACTGGAGCAGCTTTGTGCTGCCAAACAGGAKGTAAGGAAACAGCTGGGACCTTCACCCAAGGGATTCTGAACTCAGAACTCAGGTCAAGGTGCCTCAGCAGCACTATGGGTGCTTGCAGTGATGTGGATCATCACAGGGACATTGCAGGACCACCACAAGCCCCACAGAATAACATCACAGAGATCACTTGTACCAAGCAAAGATTGTGGCATTGCTCTGCCACTTGGCACTGGTTCCTGAATACAGGGAGCCCTGAAGGCCACTCAGYCACTTTTCCCCTCCCAGACCTGGAAAACAGCACATTTCTGAAGGCTCAGGAGTTGCAGTCTCCCAGGACTCACAGACCCCCTCCAGCTCAACAGAGCACAGCAAACCACACTGGGTTTGCCTTGTCCAGGGACAAACACCAGAGCCAGACAGAAACAACCCCTCAGCTGGGTTTTGAACCAGCCCAAACAGCACACTGAGGAACAACCAGATCAGATCCTGGGCTAAGGGCAGAGAAGGCARGAGTGGATCCCTTCTAGAATTCTCCTTGGAGCTGTTCCCTGCAGGGAAGATGATGCGAGTGGAAGTGCAGTTTAGAAAAGAGAATTGAGAACAATCCTGCCAAGACCAGCTTGGATGGCAACCTGAGCAACCTAATCCAGTGAATGGCATCCCTGCCCACGGCAGGGGGTTGGAACAAGATGATTTCTAAGGTCCTTCCCACCCAAACCATTCTGGGATTCTGTGGAAGAGGACAGTAGGCTGAAACACAACCAGTGGAGTAATTTCAGTAGACAAATCACCCCTAGATCTACAGCTCTGATTACAGCCTGTGCTCTTCACAGGATTCCAATCCCCACACCAGTTTCAGGACTGAAATGAGCTCATCTCTCCTCACCAGGTATGTTATGACTGCAGCCTTTGGWGCCATGTGGAGCTCAGGTGACACTTCCAGCCATGCAAACTTTGGGGCTGCCCCCTGGGTGAGTGTCAGTGCTGCCCTGGGCTCTGCCCACGCCACAGACACAGGCAGGGCTGCCCAGGCTTTCCCTTTCCCCAAATTCCAGAGCCTTCTCAGCTGTACCCCGTGCTAGGGAGAAGCCTGGCAGCTTTCACAGCTCCAACCACATTGCTGACACTTTCTCTGGGTCAGAAGGGACCAGGTCGAGCTGGCAGAGGGGACTCACAAAAATATTAGCTGGTTTTGAGCCTCTGAGAAGAAAAGGCTGGATGTAGGATGTAAATCCAAGGGGAATGGAGCAGCCACCAGCACAGGAACTTTGGAAGCTGCTGGGAAGCAAAACAGTGAACACAAGGCATCTCAGCCAGGAAAGTTTCCTGCTTCCTTTTCAAGAAACACCCAGCTCAAACAGGGAATAACAGATCAAAGTCTTTAAAACATGTAAAAAATCCACATATGGGCAGAAAAAACATCCAATTTGGAACTTTAAGAAAGKATCAATGAGTGGAATGCCATGAGGGATAGAAAGAGTTTTGTTGATACCAAGGAGAGAAACTGAGCACAAAACACGGTCGTGTCCCTCTCTCTCCCTTCTGGGAGCTGCACTAAATTTGTGTGTATTTGCAGCATAAATCCCACCAACACACACTCTGGGGGTGCTGGGGGGACTTAACACTTCAAATGCTTTTGTGGGGCTCTCAAACACTATCATAGCTGGAATAGAGACAGATCTCCAGATGAAACACGAACATTGTTTTGCGTTTGTGGGGTAAGGAGTGGCTTGGTCTGTTCCAGTAATCCTCTCTAGGATTAAATTACAATTGCTTAAATTAAGGAGAATACTGGAGAAATAACAAAGGGTTAAAGGAACACAGGAGAGAAACAACACAAGAAGTGAAATAAAACTGCTCAAACTGCTGGGAATAAAAGCCAAGATGTGAGGATGGGGCAGAACTGACATCATTTCAGAAAAATCTCTAAATCCTTTTAGATAAAACTGCTCAATACACACATTATTATCAACTTCATGGAACAGCTGCCTTAAGGGAACTCAAATCCCATGACAGATTTTGAAATAATTCTGCCTATAATCACGTAACTCCTCTGAACTCCCACCTCCTCCTTTGAAACACAGACAATAGATCATTATTTACCAAGGATCAGTTCAATCTGAAGACATGAAGTTCTCTGGAATACCTGATGGATGCAATTCCTTCCCATCCCCATACCAAACATTGCCACAATTCACCTGATGGGATTTTCTGTGTATAAATTTTGCCTGCATAWATAAGAGATAACCTGGCCTCTCCAGACAGGGAAAAAACAGTTTTAGCCACCAAAAGTTTTCATCTGAGGATGAATAAATTAATTCTAGGAAGTTTCATTTGTGATTGTTTTGCAGTTAGCAACAAGGAAATAAATTTCTACATAAAATAACCTGGAGATAGAAACCTTTGGCACACCTGGAGAAGTTTTTTCCACAGCTGAAAACACACAGAGCAGCAGAAGAAATGTCAAATGCATTTGTCTCATCCCTGCTGTTCTCACTTGCAAAATTTAACACTGTTCCTGTGCAGGGCTGGGGGACTGGGTTGTGGGGTTGTTTTTTCAGCAAAATGAGGCTGCTGGCAGACATGCCAAGGAGCCATCAGCTTTTCTGGGAAGACCTGCCYTTTCCACCTAGAAATTTTATTAATCTAGTGGAAAAAAAAGAATATTCTGGAAAGCTCCTAAAGTGGAAAATACAATTTTCCTACTGAAACTCTATGAAAAGTGACAGACTCTTATTTATGTAAACAACTTCAATGACCACTGTAAGATTCCTCAGCTTCTACTGTCACTTCTCTACAGTATCAGGAAACAGCTRAATGATGGAAAATCATTTAGCTAACTTAGAGGCAGATTAAAATCCTTATTTTTAAGTATTTCTCTTAATGACTGACAGATTACAGTGTCATGCATTGCCTGGATTTCAATACTACAGTAATTTTTCTATTAATTGCAGATGTTTCTAAACACATTCATTTAAAAAAAAAAGCTGTAACAGTTCAGAGACTCAATGTTCAACTTAGATTTCTAGGAAAAAATAAGGGGTAGGAAAATCATGACTCCTCAACATCAGCTGACATCACCAAACCATTCATATAAATGATTAGACTAAGTTAACATAAATTTGATGAAGGAACAGCAAAAAAAAACCAAACAAAAAATCAACAATCAAAACCAGAAAACTCCTGTAACAATAATAGCTTAGTACAGAATTAAATTTTCAGAGAAAAACATTACACTTAGAAAAGTGAGAAACCACCAATTGCTCCAACAGCTTTTTCAGAGTAATAAACAGGGACAGACAAGAGGGAGGAAGCAAACAGAGCCTGGGTACCAAAGCAGTTTGATGGAAAAAAAAAAAAAACATAGAGAAAAAAACAGGAAAATGTTCATTTGGCAATTGGACATTAATATATGAACAGAAAGCCTGCTGTGAATTACTTTTCACTTTTTCATCACATGGTCCAAGCTCCAGATGGGCTGGATGCCAAGTCATTTAAAAGCGTTCAAGTAACATGAATACACACCAGCATTTCATTTAACCTCACTCAGCTYCACTAAATGAAGCACCAGTGCTCTCAATCAGCCTTAATTGTTTTAAGAAATGTGCAAAACATCTCCAGCTCTGCTTCAGGACAGCAGAGCCACTCACACTTCCCTAAAGTATTTTTAGAAGTCATTATTTTGGAGAATGCATCTTTAAAAGCATACTTACAGATTGTATATCTTGTAATGGTTTTTATGCTTGGAATCCAAAAACCTTCAAGAGAGGAAAAAAGAAGAAARAAAWAAGTATTAATATACATCACCCTAATGTTGACCTTAATTTGCAGCATCCTTAAAACTCCACCCAGCATGTGCAGTTCTGCATTTCCAGTTCCAGCCCAGCAGTGCCCCAAAAATCAAGGAGRCAGGGTGCTGGAAACCTCACTAAGCAACATAATCCAGCAGCATGGATAACACGACTAATGCAACTAAGCAAACCAAGGTCTGACCTGAAACTGAAACATTTATTGTATGTGGACTGGTTTCCTGATTCCTAAAGCACCTGCACATCACTGTAAGAGGCTGAGGAAGAGTCAGCTATTTTTAAACAGAAAGGATTGATTACACCAGATATCTGCAAACTCTTTCCATTGAATCATCTATGCAAAATATTTTGTCTCAATGAAGAAAAGCAGTTAAAACAACTCTTGTGCTCCACTTTCAGCCACAATCATTCATTTTAATCCAAGTTTTTTTATTATTTGCCACTGAAGTCTGTCCCCAGTGATAATCTGGAAGGAGAACCACTACACTTTTTCACACTCATTTCCATGCTCACTTTGGAACACGAACTTCCCATCCCAGCCTTGGCGAGCCAAACTGCAAACATGATTCATCAGAATTGCCGTGATTATATATGATGTGTCACCTGGCAATGTGCGAGAAGAAATAACATGCAAATGTTTACACTTAACATCATCAACAGTGTGTATCTGCACATCAGCCAGAAGGAATTTAATTAGCCATGACAGAACATGCTGTTCGAATTGAAAAGAAACACTAGCTGCTAAAATCCTGGAAAGCTCAAGCAGAAACAAGCTCTGGTTATCAGTCATAATATTCCAGAAGAACCTAGAACAGCTCTGTGGTTAAAACCCCGTGTTTGAACAGGAACAGATGTGAGAGCTCCTWGTGCAGTGCCGAGGCTGAGATTCCGAGTGCATCGGGAAAATCTATTCCACGAGTCCCACTGGTGCCCCTGTTGGCAGCCTGGGAAAGCCTCAGGAAGATGGTGGATTTGTTTCAGGAGATGTTCCTGCTTGCTGACACACATCAGAGAGCGAGGAGAGCTGGCTCTGCTTTTCTGGGAATATCCACACAGCAGAGTGTAAGCTTCCACGCAAGGACTCTTTTAAAGATAAAATTCCATCCAAAGCCTCTCCAAGTGTCTGACAGCCAGCAGCCCAGGTTGTACTCCTCACACAGCATTAGCCTGAAATTTGTCAGGCCACCAGCTAGGCAGAAAAAGCCCACTGCTGGAGCCTACCTCAACACCAATTGCTTGGGAGCTCAAGCATCTTGAACAGCTACATAAAAAGCATTTGGAAAAAAACTCCACAATAAAAAGATGACCAGAGCAGATGAGGACTACAACATGCAGAATGATGCACCATCACATTTTATTCTTGTTTAAAAAAAGAGGAGGCAACAAACATAAAAACACTTGAACATCCAGCTCCCTGCAGCCACTTAATTTACATCTCTGCATTTGTTAATTTGATTGATGATGCTTTTAGGTGATCACTGCTCCATTTGATCAGTGTTTGTGGACAGCTTACTAATTATATAGGCATTCCAGTACTAAAATCTAATTTACACATATCTACCTACTCAACCACTAAAATATACTTTCCTTCATCCAGAACCTACTGAAATCTATGCTGTAAATGCAAGAGGACTTTCAAAGACGCCTGCCCATTGATA
>NW_026624612.1:34016-40670 GCF_030028575.1 Malurus melanocephalus
ACAGTTTTTAATCCTAAACCCACAACCTTTTGGCAGCTTCTACCCAGTGTTTTGTCTTTAATGCAACCTCTCACACCCTCCAGGGAGGGTTTTAACTAAATGAGTTACAATGGTGTTCCTACAACACTCCCCAGCTCATCCTCAGTTGTAGCCAGCAATTCAGAGTAATGACTTTTATCTGAAGTTAAAAATTACAACCTTTAGGGGTTTTTACCAGGAGTGACAGAATTTAGTGGTYTTTCTCCTTGTCCATAATTATTGAACACCACCAAATGTAAAAGCCTTTCTCTAAAGTCATGTATACTTACTATTTGAAATCAAAATTTACTTACCAAGCACTTCATTTATCAATTTAAGAAAGGGTAAGGGCAAACCTATCCTGAAATACCATCAGATACCTGAGGAAACTTTTGACACTGAAGATAGKCATGGATTGATGTTTTTCTGTAAGTAAACAACCTTTTTTCACTCCACCACAACTTACTGAAGCTGATTTTTCACACTAAAAATGCAGATTATATGTATTTGAGATCAACCCAGAACAGCAGCYTGGCCATTTTTTGTGGTTTCCAACATTTTTCAGGAAAGCTATTAAGGCAACCTCTAYAAAATGCACCAAATCTCACCATTTCTACCAGTCAGGACACACATCCATTCCTCAGSAAGACATAAATGAGTACAGAAAAGGATACTCAAGTTTTGTTAAGGAAAAGAAAAAACAAGCCTTACCTTACTACATCATCGATGTTGTTCCGGTACACTCCTTCAAGCCTCTCCGCAGGAAAGCCCATAGCAATTATGTTTGGATAAATATCTGAATATACAGTTATGGAAATGTTTATAAAGCATGAGAAATGTCTACAACAGCATCAAATGGACATTACTCAAATGTGTAGGTGGACCCAAATCTGAGCAGTAACTACAACAGACTCCAYGCAATAGATGGGAATGTGCAGATCTGAAAAGGATTTTATACCTTGCTTATCAAAAAAAAAATCCAACAATTTTCCACTTCTGAACAAATATTCTCATTTCTTATTCTGAACTACCTGCCACTCACTTGCCAAAAGCAACCCAGGATAAAAGAATTCAAGAAAAGTACCTCTTAGCTAAACAAATCAATGCTAAGGAGAAAGGGTAAATAAGAAAATTTGAAGTTTACATCTAGAGTTGATGTAGTAAGGAATTCACAACTGCTAGGAAATTACTGATATTTATTTTCCCTGCAGTGAAATGAAACATGGATTTTTTTTAAACACAATTCCAGAAAAGAAAGTCCTCCCAGGTTTAAAGCATTATTAGAAATGATAATGCAGTGAAAAAGCTCTGCTGAAAAGTGAAGCAGAAATGAAAGCAGCAGCTCGAAACAACCCTCACCCTGCCACATTAACATACTCCTCCTCAAACTAATTTTAGAAGGAGAAAGAACAAAGCATGATATGTTTGAAGTTGGCCCTGCTTTAAAAAAGGGGGCTGGAGGAGGTGATTTCCAGAGGGCCCTCTCAACCTAAATTATCCCACCCTTTCAAGACTCATTTTTATTTTCATGGTCAAAATACACCAAAGCTCCAAAGAATAATCACATCAGACTGGGAGACACTGCATCAGCTCCCAGGATATTAAAATTCCAGTTACTTGTACACGAAGCMAAGCCTGAAGTAGGACACAAACTACTTTACTCCACCCTTGTAAAATTCCCACAAGTCCTCAGAGCAGAACAGAGCAGCACACACCAAGTTCTGCACTGACACCATTACTGCAAGGCTTCAGAAAAACATTAGGAACTGAATACACGGAAATAATGTTTTGTACTCTCAAAAGAAAAAAAAAAGGAATTAGCATTTACTGTGTTGTAATCCAAGTATTAATAGATGTTGGTCTGCTTGGGCCATTCAACAGATGATTTGTACAGACAATGAGGAAAATATGAAAGCCYTGAAGTAAGCCAAATAAATATTTGTAGCTGCCTTAAATACAGACACTGGAATGGGATTGTGCCTGGTTTCCAGTTTATTCTGTACTTGCCCAAACACTAAAAAACACATACAAAAAAAATAAAAAAAAAAAAACAAAACCCCCAACATTAAAGTGCTTAATTTACAGAGCTTGGGATAACCTCAAATCACAAACTTTGAATTTCCCTCTGATTGTGTTTCACTCAGCAAGCAGTTCACACCTCTTTAATTAACAAAAGGTGCTATATAATTAGCAATCTTTACTATTTTATCAGTTACTCCTTGCCATAAGCAGAAGAAACTGGTTCTACAGCACATTAACTGTGAATTATCTGGCTAACACAGCCCATCACTCCCTCCTCCTTCCCAATTTTAACCTGATTCTTCCCTGCTCCCCATTCCAGCATTTATCCTCCAAAGCACCTCCCTGTGCACCCTGCTCTGAACAGCAGGGCTATGTAAACTATAAATTACCAGAGCAAAAACATCCAATATATCTGTCTGCTTTCTGCAGCACTTCTCCCTAGAAGACAAGCCTTCATGCTGGCAACAGGAGGAAAATAATTTTATTTTGACACATCAAAACAAAACTTGGTTTCAGCTCTCGTATCATCTGTGGGACAGATGCCCAATCTTCACCAAATTACCCTGTGACTTGCTCACATTTCTGTCTGCAATCCTGAGCTTTCCTACATTTTTCCAGGCACTGCAGCCTGTGGTTGATGTTCAGATGCTTCTCCTCTCCAAGGGGCTGACAGGAGAGACTTTCCAGGATTCCCAGCTGGTGAAAGATGGGAGCAAGGCAGACACACCCTCCGAGCCAAGGGAACAGAACATCTTAACAGCAGCGTTCCCAGCCTGCTCACACACTGCTCCAGCACCAGAGCCTCCAAATACACAGGCAGTGCGAGATAAAAGGTTCCAAAATAACCAGGGCAGTCCCAGGCGCAATTCCCGCTCCTCTCCCTTGCTCAAGGGCGATGCACAAGGGTGCAGGCACAGCTCACAGAGATCCCTGCTTCCCACCAGTTGCAGGACTGCCTCACACAGTCCTTCAGGCTGGGAAGGACCTCCAGGATCAGCGAGTCCAGCCTCTGACTGATCACCACCTTGTCAACCAGGACTCACCAGGAATCTGAAGCTTTTCCATGCATCACCCCTGAAAGTGTTCCCGAGGGGCCTGGAGCACCCTGGGATAGTGAAAGGTGTCCCTGCCCACAGCAGGGGGTACCACTGGATGAGTTTTAAGGTTCCTCAAACCATTCCATGATTCTGTGACCATTACAATTCTGTGACCATTACTTTTCAAAGCAAAAGTGGGAATTGCAGAAAGGCGTTTTACAATACGCCAGTAAGGAAAGACAATTTAAAAAAAATTCAGCATGGGGGGAATAGAAATCTTTTTACTGAGGCCACCTCAATATGAGGAAGAACCTCTTCCCATGGAAGGTGGCAGAGCCCTGGAACAGCTGCCCAGGAGGGTGTGGAGTSTCCCTCTCTGGGCACAYTCCAAGCCCACCKGGAAGCACTCCTGTGTCACCTGCTCCAGGTGACCCTGCTTGGACAGGGGGTTGGACTGAATCATCTCCAGAGGTCCCTTCCACCCCAGCCCTGCTGTGAGACTGTGATGCTGATTCACTGAAAGTGCTTCATGTGCTCCAGGGCTTTGCGGCCTGGCAGCACAAAAACCCAAGTGCAGCTCAAAATCAAATACCTCACAGTGAGCCCAGTGGGGAGGGTTGTTTTTAGAAAAAACACGATTTTTTTTTTTAACAGGCAAGCCAATGTCTCTCCTACCTAAATATAATCGTCCTGAAGCACCTCAGTGATTATCTSAAAGCATTAGGCTGGAATGCAGCTCCCAGCCACTGCTGACTCACCCTGGTGTCTGCACAGGGCTGCTGCCAAAGGACACAGCCCCAGCGCCGCCCTTGCAGGCACCAGGCTTCATCTGCTCCCAAGGAAAGCCTGCAACAGCTCCCACAGACCCATGCTCACTGCTGGGAAAAAGAATTCTGAGTTTTTACAATGCATGGTCCTGACAGCACGGTAAAGAGACAGAACCATCAGATATCCCAAGCTGACAGGGACCCACAGGGATCATCCAGCCCAACTSCTGGCCCTGCACAGACACCCCAACAATCCCAGCCAGTCCCCAAGAGCATTGTCCAAAAAACATTCCTGGAGCTCTGGCAGCCTTGACGTGTTGCTTTGAAGCTCTTTTGGTGGTTCAAACAACAAAAGAATGCATTTGCTTTAGGGAGCACTCTAAAATGGAAGTGGAGCTGCTGTTTGCACAGATCAATTAAATCTCTGAGCAGAAATGGGAATTTCACCACTTAATTGGAAAAGTCACCATAAAACCCAGTCATCCTCGAAAAGATACCCCAAGATCTGCAGCAAGTGAAGAGGATGGCTGTTCCTGCACCCTTCCCAGCTTGCTGTTATCCCCATGGTGGGGAATKAAACTCCTCTTCAGGGACAGGGACAGTCCTGATCACTGCCTGGACCAGTTCAGGAACAACCATTCACAGAGCATCACCTTCAGCAAGCTCTGTTCTCATCAGCCATGCTCAACACTTCACAGACAACCCTTTTCACACCTCACTTCATTTAACATTGATTTCCAAAGCTGAAATTAAGATATTCACTACCAAGACGAGATTTCTTACACAGGAGCTTAGGAAGCTGGGCTTCCATTCAAAGGAAGAACTCTGAGTCATCATGAAATTGGTAATCACACTGCTAATTTTAGAACTGATCATTTAAAACATGCAACAAGTTCATTATCAATTCCAAGTTTTTTTCCTTTTTGTAAGACAGGCAAACGAAAATGGAAAAAAGCCTCAGTCATTTACTAAGGCTGTTCAACACATGCAAAAACAAAGTCAACCAAAGTGGTGTAACTACCAAAATTTCACAGTATCATAGGATATGCTGAGTTGGAAGGAGCCCACAAAGATCTGAATGGGCTTTCTAAGCAGTGAAACATAAACCCCACCACATTTTGCCAAAGTAGCTCTTTTCTAAGATACTCATTCCCAAAAATGGTTCTAACAGTTTTTAAAGTACTCATTCTTTTCTCAGTCTTGTACACATGGAGGCTGCGATTCAGTTAAAATAAAATAATTACCATGGACAGACTCATGATCACAGAAGCACAAATCTCCTGAGTTGGAAGAGATCCCCAAGGATCATCCAGGCCAGCTCTGGCCCTTCAAAGACCCCCACCAATCCTCCCCTGTGGAGTCCAAACACTCCTGGAGCTCTGGCAGCCTCGGGGCCAGGACCATTCCCTGGGGAGCCTGGGCAGTGCCAGCACCCTCTGGGGACAGAAGAACCTTCCCTGATCTCCAGCCTGAGCCTGCCCTGGTGCAGCTCCAGCATTCCCTGGGTCCTGTTCCTGTCCCAGGGAGCAGAAATCAGAGCTGCAGCCCCTGCTGAGGTCTGAGCTCAGTGTTCTCTGCTCCAGCTGAACAAACCCCACGCCCTCAGCTGCTCCTTATGTGGCCCCTCCAGACCCTTCCCCATGCCTGTGTCCCTCCTTTGGTCACTCTGTGACAGCTTCAGCTCTTTTCTGTACTGTGGTGTCCCAGGACACACAATGGCAAAACACCACCACGGCGTCCTCTGCTCAAGCTCTTAACACCAACTGCAAAACTGCAGCTTGCAAAGGAACCAAGGCAACACCAGGCTGTGCCCAAGGAACCTTCAAATCACAACAGCCAATTATCTGCTAAATCCCCCAATGCCACACGGATGCTTCACCAATACTGAAACCAGACCAATGCAAATAATCCATGTGCCACTTCAGAAATGCCTTCGCTCTAATGCTGCTCACAGATTGAACAAAACACTACTCTAAAAGCCTGAAATCATTCCCACATTGCTGAAGATGACAGCCTCTCCAGTTGCTATGAGAAAAATCCTGGATCATTATGCAAATCAGCTGTTATAATCACTTTCAAAAATAGCTGTCTATATATTCACATTATGCCAAGACCAAATTAAAGAATATGCAGTATACACTTGCAATTTTTTACATACATGGAGATATAAAAGTAAATTACTCATGTTGGTCCTGTAACTGATTTTGCTCACAAATTCAGACTTTTTCCTAATAATGGAAGGTGGCCAAAAAAGCATAGCAAAATATTTACCAACCCTTAATTCTTCAACAGTCACAAGGAAGCTGCAAAAACCGACAGCTGCAGCTTTTCCTGCAATGATCAACATTGTCAATTAGTAACTATAACATCAGTAGAATGCCTAAGGGATTTTGTGAAGTCCTATATTTCCAAATATTTAACCCCGATCCTCACTCCACTCATTGAAGTGGCTACAACAGAATAACAAAGAGCAAATGACCCCATCTCCCATTTTATAAGCAGGTCAGTGTGTGCAGTGCTTCAGAATTTACACACAGCTTTACATTTTAAACCCAACTCTGAGACAGATTCTACATCAAACCACAAATGACAAAGAACTTTAAAACTCACAGCCCATTGTAATTTCACAAATATTTACTACTTCAAGGACCTGGAACAACAGAAGGGTAAATGGCTCCCCCCTGACAGAGAGTAGGTTTATATTGGATTTTGGGCAGGAATTGTTCCCTGGGAGGGTGGGCAGGCCCTGGCACAGGGTGCCCAGAGAAGCTGTGGCTGCCCCTGGATCCCTGGCAGTGCCCAAGGCCAGG
>NW_026624613.1:0-2126 GCF_030028575.1 Malurus melanocephalus
TTTGCTCCAAGAGATCAGAGATCTGTGCCTTGCTGGGTTATTCCATTGGAATTTCATCCAGATCATTGAAATTCTTTTCCCAATGAGATTTTAACCAGAAATTCTTTTCCCAATCCGTGGGGTGGCTTAAAAACAAAAAAATGGAGCTTTTTTAGGGTGTTTAGGGTTTGATTCTGAGCTTGACGGACTGGGGGTTTCCCTTTGCTCCATGGAATTTTCTCCAGACCATTGGAATTCTTGTCCCAGTCTGTAGGGTGGCTTAAAAACAAAAAAAAATGGAGCTTTTTTTAGGGTGTTTAGGGTTTGATTCTGAGCTTGACGGACTGAGAATTTCCCTTTGCTCCATGGAATCAGAAACCTGTGCCTTGCTGGGTTATTCCATTGGGATATTATTCAGGAATTCTTTTCCTAATCTGTGGTGGGAAAAAACCCACACAACCTTTTTGGGGTCTTAAAAACCCCAAAAGGAGCTTTTTTGGGGTGTTTAGGATTTGATTTTGAGCCTGATGGACCGGGAATTTCCCATTGCTCCATGGGGTGAGGAATCCGTGAAATTTTCTCCAGACCATTGAGATTCTTGTCCCAGTCCGTAGAGTGGCTTAAAAACCCGAAATGAAACTTTTTTGGGGTGTTTAGGATTTGATTCTGAGTTTGGCAGGCTGGGGGTTTCACTTTGCTCCATGGGATCGGAAATTTGTGCCTTGCTGGGTTATTCCATTGGGATTTCATCCAGACCATTGAAATTCTTTTTCCATTGGGATTTTATCCAGAAATTCTTTTCCCAATCTGTGCAGTGGCTTAAAAACCCAAAAAGAAGCTTTTTTAGGGTGTTTAGAGTTTGATTCTGAGCTTGATGGACTGAGAATTTCCCTTTGCTCCATGGAATCAGAAACCTGTGCCTTGCTGGGTTATTCCATTGGGATTTTATTCAGGAATTCTTTTCCTAATATATGAGGTGGCTTAAAAACCCCAAAAGGAGCATTTTTGGGTGTTGAGGATTTGATGTTGAGCCTGATGGACCAGGAATTTCCCTTTGCTCCTTGGGGTCAGGAATCCATGAAATTTTCTCCAGACCATTGAGATTCTTGTCCCAGTCTGTGGAGTGGCTTAAAAACCCCCAAAACAGCTTTTTTTGAGTGTTCAGGAAATGGGGGATTTTTTGGGATTATTTTAAGGAAATGAGGGATTTTAGGGATTGTTTTAAATAGCCAATCCCAATTCCAGAGCCTTTAGGATGAGCAGGGAAGGCAGGCAGGGATTTGGGAATCTGGGATGGAATCTGGCAAATCCCGAGAGTTTTTCTGGCTTTGAAATCCCACATGGAATTCCTTTGGGGCGAGCGCCTCGTTGTGCTGGTATCAGGAAGCGCAGCCGGGCACGGGAAATTTTGGGATTTTGGGAAAACCCCACTGAGCTCTCCCTCCTTTGGGATCACGGCCCGGGATGGAGCCATTCCCTGCTGTGAGGAGGGAGCTCTTTCCCAGCTGTTTTCCAGTTGTTTTCCARTTGTTTTCCAGCTTTTTCCCAGCTGTTTTTCCAGCCATTTTCCAGCTGTTTTCCRGTTGTTTTCCAACTATTTTCATTCTATTTTTCAGCTGTTTTCYGGCTGTTTTCTGGCTGTTTTCCTGATGTTTTCCAACAATTTTCTGTCTGTTTTTCAGCCATTTTCAGGCTCTTTTCCAACTCTATTCCAGYTTTTTCCCAGCCATTTTCCAGCTGCTTTTTTAGCCATTTTCCACCTATTTTCTGGCTATTTCCTGGCTGTTTTTCTGCTGTTTCCTGTCTGTTTTCCAACCATTTTCCAGGCATTTCCAGCTGTTTTCCAGCCATTTTCCAGCTGTTTCCCAGCAATTTTCAGCCATTTCCAACCACTTTCAAGCTTTTTTTTAGCCATTTTCCACACGTTTTCTGGCTATTTCCTGGCTGCTTTTCTGCTGTTTCCTGTCTGTTTTCCAACCATTTTCCAGGCATTTCCAGCTGTTTTCCAGCCATTTTCCAGCTGTTTCCCAGCCATTTTCAGCTATTTCCAGCCACTTTCAAGCTGTTTTTTTAGCCATTTTCCACATGTTTTCTGGCTATTTCCTGGCTGTTTTTCTGCTGTTTCCTGGCTCTTTTCCGGCCTTTTT
>NW_026624613.1:3160-5891 GCF_030028575.1 Malurus melanocephalus
GGGGCCTGTGTCACTCAGGACAGGATGGACATGGGGTGGTCATCGTGGCCTTCACTGGCACTTGCATCACCCAGGACAGTATGGACATGGGGGTGGTCATTGTGGCCTTCACCAGGGGGGAAATTACCTAGGTGAGCTCATCTGGACAGAGTGGACATGGGGGTGGTCATCGTGGCCTTCATGGGGGCCTGCATCACCCAGGACAGTATGGACACAGGGAGTGTGGTCATTGTGGTCTTCACTGGGGGGAAATCATTCAGTTGAGCTCACCTGGACAGTATGGACATGGGGACACAGGGATGGTCATCGTGGCCTTGACCAGGTCTGCATCCCCCAGGTGAGCTCACCTGGACAGTGTGGACACAGGGGGACATGGGGATGGTCATTGTGGCCTTCAGAGGGGCCTGCGTCACTCAGGACAGGATGGACACGGGGTGGTCATCATGGCCTTCACTGAGGGGGAAATTACCCATGTGACCTCACCTGGACAGTGTGGACATGGGGACACAGGGGTGGTCATTGTGGCTTTCAGAGAGGCCTGCGTCACACCGGTGACCCCACCTGGACAGTGTGGACACAGGGAGACACACAGGGGTGGTCATCGTGGCCTTCACCGGGGCGTGCATCACCCAGGTGAGCTCACCTGGACAGAGTGGACATAGGGGTGGTCATCGTGGGGGAAATGACCCAGGTGAGCTCACCTGGACAGTATGAACATGGGGATATGGGGATGGCCATTGTGGCCTTCACTGGGGGGAAATCATCCAGGTGAGCTCACCTGGACAGAGTGGACACAGGGGGACATGGGGATGGTCATCGTGGCCTTCACCGGGGCCTGCGTCACCCAGGACAGTACGGACAGGGGTGTGGTCATCGTGGCCTTCACTGAGGGGGAAAATCACCCAGGTGACCTCACCTGGACAGTGTGGACATGGGGACACAGGGATGGTCATCATGGCCTTGACCAGGTCTGCATCACCCAGGTGAGCTCACCTGGACAGAGTGGACACAGGGGGACATGGGGATGGTCATTGTGGCCTTCACCAGGGCGTGCATCACCCAGGACAGTATGGACACAGGGGGTGTGGTCATCATGGCTTTCACCGGGTGGAAAATCACCCAGGTGACCTCACCTGGACAGTGTGGACAGGGGATGGTCATCGTGGCCTTCACGGGTGCCTGTGTCACCCAGGACAATATGGACAGGGGGGACATCGGAGTGGTCATTGTGGCCTTCACTGGGGGGAAAATCACTCAGGTGAGCTCACCTGGACAAAGGGGGACATGGGGATGGTCATCGTGGCCTTCACGGGTGCCTGTGTCATCCAGGACAATATGGACAGGGGGGACATCGGAGTGGTCATCGTGGCCTTCACTGGGGGGAAAATCACTCAGGTGAGCTCACCTGGACAAAGGGGGACATGGGGACACAGGGATGGTCATCGTGGCCTTCAGAGGGGCCTGCGTCACACAGGTGACTTCACCTGGACAGTGTGGACACAGGGGGACATAGGGGTGGTCATCATGGCCTTCACCGGGGTGTGCATCACCCAGGTGAGCTCACCTGGACAGAGTGGACAAAGGGAGACATGGGGATGGTCATCGTGGCCTTCACCCGGGCGTGCGTCACCCAGGACACAGGGGGTGTGGTCATCATGGCCTTCACCGGGTGGAAAATCACCCAGGTGAGCTCACCTGGACAGTGTGGACACAGGGAGACACAGGGGTGGTCATTGTGGCCTTCAGAGGGGCCTGTATCACTGAGGACAGGATGGACAGGGGTGTGGTCATTGTGGTCTTCGTCGGGGCCTGCATCACCCAGGTGAGCTCACCTGGACAGTGTGGACATGGGGACACAGGGATGGTCATCATGGCCTTGACCAGGTCTGCATCACCCAGGTGAGCTCAGCTGGACACAGTGGACACAGGGGGACATGGGGATGGTCATTGTGGCCTTCACTGGGGGGGAAAATCACCCAGGTGAGCTCACCTGGACAGTGTGGACATGGGGACACAGGGACACAGGGGTGTGGTCATCATGGCCTTCACGGGCACCTGCATCACCCAGGTGAGCTCACCTGGACAGAGTAGACACAGGGGGACATGGGGACACACAGGGGTGTGGTCATCGTGGCCTTCACCGGTGCATGCATCACCCAGGACAGTATGGACACAGGGGGTGTGGTCATCGTGTCCTTCACCGAGTGGAAAATGGACAGTATGAACATGGGGATATGGGGATGGTCGTTGTGACCTTCACTGGGGGGAAATCATCCAGGTGAGCTCACCTGGACAGAGTGGACAAAGGGGGACATGGGGATGGTCATCATGGCCTTCACTGGGGCGTGCATCACCCAGGACAGTATGGACACAGGGGATGTGGTCATTGTGGCCTTCACTGGGGGGGAAAATCACCCAGGTGACCTCACCTGGACAGTGTGGACATGGGGACACAGGGATGGTCATCATGGCCTCGACCAGGTCTGCATCACCCAGGTGAGCTCACCTGGACAGAGTGGACACAGGGGGACATGGGGACACACAGGGGTGTGGTCATCGTGGCCTTCACAGGCGCCTGGGTCATCCAGATACAGAGCAGAAGAAATCAATCTGTTGGATTTTGGGGGTTTTCAGTGTTTCTCAGTGGAGCAAAAGAATAAATCTTCAGATTCAACAGGTGTTCAGTGGGTTCTTCACTGGAGCAGGAGAATGAATTTCTTGGATTTGACAG
>NW_026624613.1:7378-10909 GCF_030028575.1 Malurus melanocephalus
GGGAAAAGGAAAGGAAAAAGGGAAGGGGAAAAGGAAAGGAAAAGGAAAGGAGAAAGGGAAAGAGAAAGGGAAGGGAAGAGAAAATAAAAAGGGAAAGAAAAAGAAGGGAAAGAAAAAAGTAAAGGAGAAAGGAAAAAGGAAAGGGGAAGGGAATGAGAAAGGGAAAGGAAAAGGAAGGGGAAAGGGAAAGGGAAAAGGGAAATTAAAGGGAAAAGGAAGGGGAAAGGGAAAGCAAAAATGAAAGGGAAAGGGAAAGAAAAGGGAAAGGAAAAATGAAAGGGAAAGGAAAAGGGAATTAGGATATCAAGGTTCAGAGGGGCTGAAGGCACCCCAATCCCATCCCCCAGCACGGTGCAGAACGTAGGGGCAGCACCTCACCGTCTGCTCCCTCCCCTTTTCCCCAAATTCCCCGTTTTTCCCCCATGCAGGGGAGCAGTTTTTCGACATCGACAGCGGCCGCAACGCCCCGCTGCACTCGCCGCCCACCGAGCACTACACCATCGTCTTCAACACCTTCGTGATGATGCAGCTCTTCAACGAGATCAACGCCCGCAAGATCCACGGCGAGAGGAACGTCTTCGAGGGCATCTACCGCAACCCCATCTTCTGCACCGTGGTGCTGGGCACCTTCGCCGCCCAGGTGACGCCGCGGGGCTGGCGGGGGACACGGTGCTGTCACCTCGGTGGCACCGGAGCCACCCTGGAAGGTCCCGAGGGTGGCACCAGAGCAAGGCTGGGATGGTGGGAGCTGTCCCTGCCCGTGGGTCTGGGTGGGATTTAATCCCTCCTGGCTTAAACTGCCCTGAGGTGCCGTGATTTGGGGTCTGGAGTGTGATGGGAGGTGCTTCTGGTGGTCCGAGTGGTTCCCAGACATGATGGGAGGTCCTTGTTCCTAAAATCCCCAGCCTGGGTGTGAGGTTCTTGCTCCTCTCTGGTATTCCAGAAAAAAATTCCAGCCTGGATGTGAGGTCCTTTTTCATGAAATTCCCAGCCTGGAAGTGAGATTCCTGTTCCTTTCTGGTGTTCCACAAAATTGCCAGCTTAGATGTGAGGTCCTTGCTCCTCACTGGTGTTCCTAAAATTCCCAGTTTGGTTGTGAAGTCCCTGTTCTTTCTGGTGTTCCACAAAATTTCCCACTTCAGTGTGAGGTCCTTGCTCCTCTCTGGTGTTCCAGAAAAAATTTCCAGCCTGGATGGGAGGTTCTTGTTCCTAAAATTTCCTGCCTGGCTGTGAGGTCCTTGTTTCTCTTTGGTGTTCCACAAAATTCCCAACTTCAGTGGGAGGTTCTGGTTCCTCACTGGTGTTTCAGAAAAAGTTCCCAGCCTGGGTGTGAGGTCGCTGCTCTTTCTGGTGTTCCACAAAATTCCCAGCTTAGATGTGAGGTCTTTGCTCCTCTCTGATGTTCCAGAAAAAATTTCCAGACTAGATGTGAGGTCCCTGTTACTTCTGGTATTCCACAAAACTCCCAGCCTGTGGGTGTGAGTTCCTTGTTCTTTTCTGACGTTCCATAAAATTCCCAGCTTAGATGTGAGATTCTGGTTTTGTTCTGGTGTTCCACAAAATTCCCAGCYTGGATGTGAAATCTTGTTTCTAAAATCCCCAGCCTGGATTTGAGATTCTTGTTCCATTCTGGTTTTTTCCTAAAATTCCCAGCCAGGATATGAGGTTCTTGTTCCTGAAATTTCCAGCCAGGATGTGAGATTCCTGTTCTTTCTGGTGTCCCAYAAAATCCCCAGCTTAGATGTGAGGTCCTTGTTCCTCACTGGTGTTCCTAAAATTCCCAGCCTGGATGTGAAATCCTTATTCCTGAAATTTCCAGCCTGGAAGTGAGATTCCTGTTCCCTTCTKGTGTTCCATAAATTCCCAGTTTAGAAGTGAGATCCTTGCTCCTGTCAGATGCTCCACAAAATCCCCAGCCTGCATGTGAGATCTCTGTTTTCTCTGCTGTTCCATAAAATCCCCAGTTTAGATGTGAGGTCCCTGTTCTTTTCTTCTTTCCCACCCCAAAAGGGCGGTTTTTTGCCCCAGATTTCTGGGCAAATGTGCCCCTCTCTGGTGTCCCTTAAAGTTCCCAGTTTAGGTGTGAGGTCCCTGCTCCTTTGTGGTGTCCCATAAAGTTCCCAGTTTAGGTGTGAGGTCCCTGCCCCTCTGAGGATCCCAGGAGAGGGAGAAGCGTGGCCCAGGAGACATTTTGGTGGCCCCAGAGCTGCCCCGGTGTGACTGTCACCTTGTGTGCCACAGATCATCATCGTGGAGTTCGGGGGGAAGCCCTTCAGCTGCTCCGGGCTCACCCTGAGCCAGTGGTTCTGGTGCATCTTCATCGGCGTGGGAGAGCTCCTGTGGGGCCAGGTGAGCGTCCACCCCAAAATCCTCACCTCTGTCCCTTCCCTGATATTTCTACGAGGCTGCTTCGGAAGGGGTGAAGCCTCAGCCCCACCCTGCAGCAGGGGGACACACCTGGCGGTGACAGAGACACACCTGGCATGGCAGGGACATTCCCAGCGGTGACAGGGACACACCTGGCATAGCAGGGACACACCTGGGAGTGACAGAGACACACCTGGCATGGCAAGGACACACCCAGCAGTGACAGTGACACTCCCACCAGTGACAGTGACACTCCCACCAGTGACAGTGACACACCCAGCAGTGACAGTTCCATTCCCAGCAGTGACAGGGACATTCCCAGCTCTGATAGGGACATTCGAAACAGTGACAGGGACACACCCAGCAGTGACAATGACACGCCCAGCAGTGACAGTGACACACCCAGCAGTGACAGTGACACTCTCAGCACTGACAGTGACACTCTTAGCAGTGACAGTGACACACCTGGCAGTGACAGGGACACACCCAGCAGTGACAGGGACACACCTGGCATGGCAGGGACACACCTGGCGGTGACAGTGACACACCCAGCAGTGACAGGGATACACCTGACATGGCAGGGACACACCCAGCAGCGACAGTGACACTCCCACCAGTGACAGTGACACGCCCAGCAGTGACAGGGACATTCCCAGCTCTGATAGGGACATTCGAAGCAGTGACAGGGACACACCCAGCAGTGACAATGACATGCCCACCAGTGACAATGGCACTCCCAGTAGTGACAGGGATACACCCAGCACTGACAGTGACATGCCCAGCAGTGACAGGGACACGCCCAGCAGTGATAGTGACACACCTGGCAGTGATGGGCACACCCAGAACAGACAGGGACACACCTGGCGGTGACAGGGACACACCCAGCAGTGACAGGGACACAACTGGCAGTGACAGTGACACACGCAGCTCTGATAGGGACATTTCCAGCAGTGACATTCCCACCCAGCACTGACAGGGACACACCTGGCAGTGACAGTGACACTCCCAGCAGTGACAGTGACACGCCCAGCAGTGACAGTGACACTCCCAGCAGTGACAGGAACACACCCGCTAGTGACAGGGACACACCTGGCAGTGACAGGGCCATTTGTAGCAGTGACAGTGACATTCCCAGCTCTGATAGGGACATTCCCAGAAGTGACA
>NW_026624613.1:10919-19298 GCF_030028575.1 Malurus melanocephalus
TGTGAGGTCCCTGCCCCTCTGAGGATCCCAGGAGAGGGAGAAGCGTGGCCCAGGAGACATTTTGGTGGCCCCAGAGCTGCCCCGGTGTGACTGTCACCTTGTGTGCCACAGATCATCATCGTGGAGTTCGGGGGGAAGCCCTTCAGCTGCTCCGGGCTCACCCTGAGCCAGTGGTTCTGGTGCATCTTCATCGGCGTGGGAGAGCTCCTGTGGGGCCAGGTGAGCGTCCACCCCAAAATCCTCACCTCTGTCCCTTCCCTGATATTTCTACGAGGCTGCTTCGGAAGGGGTGAAGCCTCAGCCCCACCCTGCAGCAGGGGGACACACCTGGTGGTGACAGGGACATTGCCAGCGGTGACAGGGACACACCTGGCATGGCAGGGACACACCTGACGGTGACAGTGACACACCTGGCATGGCAGGGACACACCCAGTGGTGACAGAGACACACCTGGCGGTGACAGGGACATTCCCAGCGGTGACAGGGACACACCTGGCATGGCAGGGACACACCTGGGAGTGACAATGACACACCTGGCATGGCAAGGACACACGCAGTGGTGACAGTGACACTCCCAGCAGTGACAGTGACACACCTGGCATGGCAGGGACACACCCAGCAGTGACAGTGACACTCCCAGCAGTGACAGGAACACACCCGCTAGTGACAGGGACACACCTGGCAGTGACAGGGCCATTTGTAGCAGTGACAGTGACATTCCCAGCTCTGATAGGGACATTCCCAGAAGTGACATTCCCACCCAGCACTGACAGGGACACACCCAGCACTGACAGGGACACACCCAGCGGTGACAGGGACACACCTGGCAGTGACAATGACACACCCACCAGTAACAGTGGCACTCCCAGTAGTGACAGTGACACACCCAGCAGTGACAGTGACACACCCAGCAGTGACAGGGACACACCTGGCATGGCAGGGACACACCTGGCGGTGACAGAGACACACCCAGTGGTGACAGTGACACACCCAGCAGTGACAGGGATACACCTGGTGGTGACAGGGACATTCCCAGCGGTGACAGGGACACACGTGGCATGGCAGTGACACACCTGGCAGTGACAGGGACACACTCAGCAGTGAGACACCCACCTGGCAGTGACAGTGACACTCCCAGCAGTGACAAGGACACACCTGGCAGTGACAGTGACACACTTGGTGGTGACAGGGACACACCCAGCAGTGACAGTGACACTCTCAGCACTGACAGTGACACGCCCAGCAGTGACAGGGACATTCCCAGCTCTGATAGGGATATTCGAAGCAGTGACCGGGACACACCTGGCAGTGACAATGACATGCCCATCAGTGACAATGGCACTCCCAATAGTGACAGGGACACACCCAGCACTGACAGTGACATTCCCAGCAGTGACAGGGACACACCCAGCAGTGACAGTGACACACCCAGCAGTGACAGGAACACACCCACTAGTGACAGGGACACACCTGGCGGTGACAGGGCCATTTGTAGCAGTGACAGTGAGATTCCCAGCTCTGATAGGGACATTCCCAGAAGTGACATTCCCACCCAGCACTGACAGGGACACACCCAGCGGTGACAGGGACACACGTGGCATGGCAGTGACACACCTGGCAGTGACAGGGACACACCCGGCATGGCAGGGACGCACCCAGCAGTGACAGGGACACACCCAGCAGTGACAGTGGCACTCCCAGTAGTGACAGTGACACACCCAGCAGTGACAGGGACACACCCGGTGGTGACAGGGACACACCTGGCGGTGACAGGGACACACCCAGCAGTGACAGTGACACACCCAGTAGTGACCATGACATTAACAGCAGTGACAGGGCCATTCCCAAGGGATCCCTACGGATCAGCAGGATGCCCCAGTCCAGCCCCGCTGTCCTGGTGGCCTGGTGGCTCAGCAGCCGCGCTGTCCCCGCTGTCCCCAGGTGATCTGCACCGTCCCCACCAGCCAGCTGAAGTTCCTGAAGGAGGCCGGGCACGGCATCACCAAGGAGGAGATCCCCGAGGAGGAGCTGCCCGAGGACGTGGACGAGATCGACCACGCCGAGATGGAGCTGCGCCGGGGGCAGATCCTGTGGTTCCGGGGGCTCAACCGCATCCAGACCCAGGTACACGACAGCCTGGGGGCCGGGGTGGCTCCTCATCCTCTTCCTCATCTTCCTCCCCACGCTCTCCCCGCCTCTCCGGGGGATGTGTCCACAGAGAGGTGACGCYGTGGCCTCCCGGGCCGGCCGTGCAGCCGCAGGGAGCTGGGATAATCTGGGTTTTTGGGCGGGGGGAGGCTGTTCTGAGCGGTCAGCGGGAGGCTGGACGTGCTGCTGACCATCACCCCAGTGGCATGGGGGGCTGTGAGGGGTCTGCGGAGCCCTCGGTGGCCGCTGTGACACCATTCCTGTCGGGAATGGGGATCTGCAGCGCCAGCCGTGGTCACCCTGTCGCTGTGCCACCCCTCAGTGGCCGCTGTGACACCATTCCTGTCGGGAATGGGAGTCTGCAGCGCCAGCCATGGTCACCCTGTCGCTGTGCCACCCCTCGGTGGCCGCTGTGACACCATTCCTGTCGGGAATGGGGATCTGCCAGCGCCAGCCGTGGTCACCCTGTCCCTGTGCCACCCCTCGGTGGCCGCTGTGACACCATTCCCGCTGGGAATGGGGATCTGCCAGTCTCTCCGTGGTCACCCTGTCCCTGTGCCACCCCTCAGTGGCCGCTGTGACACCATTCCTGTCGGGAATGGGGTTCTGCCAGTGCCAGCCGTGGTCACCGTGTCGCTGTGCCACCCCTCAGTGGCCGCTGTGACGCTGTTCCCACTGGGAATGGGGGTCTGCAGCGCCAGCCGTGGTCACCCCGTCCCCGTGCCACCCCTCCGTGCCTGTGCACCCCACGGCACAGAAGGGCACGAGAAGATCTCTCTTCATCTGCTTTGGTTGGTTTTCCTTGACGTTTTGTTGGTTTTTCTTGAAGTTTTGTTGGTTTTCCCTGGCTTTTTTTCTGTGAATTTTTTTGGGTTGGTTTTCCCTGATTTTTTCCATAATTTTTTCTGTTTTTTCCCACCCCAAAAGGGTGGTTTTTTGCCCCAGATTTCTGGGCAAACGTGCCCCTTGCTTTCCCTCGAGGCCTGGGCAGAGCTGTCCCATGGATGGACATCCTGGTGTCCCCATGGTCACCCCTGCTCCTTCTCCTTTCTGTCCCTGTGACAAATGGCCCTGGGGACAGGGGCTGGGGCAGAGTGACCTTCCCTTCTCTGTGAGTGTCACCTCAGCAGTGCCACCTCAACAGTGTCACCTCCATGGTTGTCACCTTGATGGTGTCACCTCAGTGGTGTCACCTCAATGGAACCATCTCAATGGTATCACCTCGGCGGTGTCACCTCTGTGAGTGTCACCTCAATGGCATCACCTCAGGGGTGTCACCTCTGTGAGTGTCACCTTGATGGTGTCATCTTGGTGGTGTCACCTTGATGTTGCCACCTTGATGGTTGTCACCTCGGCAGTGTCACCTCTGTGTCACCTCAATGGTGTCACCTCAATGGCAATGGTGTCACCTTGATGGTGTGATCTTGGTGGTGTCACCTTGATGATGTCACCTCAGTGGTGTCACCTCGATGGTGTCACCTCGATGGTTGTCACCCTGATGGTTGTCACCTCAGTGGTGTCACCTCGATTGTGTCACCTCGATGTTGTCACCTTGATGGTTGTCATCTCAATGGTGTCATCTTGATGTCACCTTGACGGTGTCACTTCAATGGTTGTCATCTCAATGAGGTCACCTTGGTCACCTCGGTGGTGTCACCTCGATGGTGTCACCTGGACAGTGTCACCTTGGTGGTGTCACCTCTGTGAGTGTCACCTCTGTGTCACCTCAGYGGTGTCACCTCGATGGCGTCGCAGTGAAGCCCAGCCTCCATTCCTGGCTCGTCCTGAGCACCGAGGTGCTTTTTGTGTGGGGTAACCGGTGCTTCATCCTCACAAGGAACATGCTGGGAGCTTCCAGAACCTTCTGGAAGCATCCAGATGTGCTGAGAATGCAGCAGGCCCCAAAGCCCGCGGGGCCAGAGGTGCCCCCGGAGCTTCCCAGGTGTCTCCCTGTGCTGGGGCCGTGCTGAGAGAGAAACGCTCCCGATGGAGCTGCCACGTCCTGGAGCCTCCTGGGGAGCTCCTGTCCCCTCTTGGGGTGTCCCCAGAACGTGGGGAAAAGAGGGACATCGGAGCAGGACAGGAGCGAAGCCGTGTGTGAAACGGCTCCGCGGCACGAGGAGCTGGAATTGGGGCTGCAGGAGCATCCTGAGGGTGCCACGGGACTGCAGGAGTTGTCCCCGGGGTGCCATGTGGCTGCAGGAGCTGTCCCCAGGAGCTGTGTCACCGGACTGGGGTGCTCCGGCCACCAAGTGCCCGGCAGTGGCACCGGACACTGCCCGGTTCCTTGAGCCTCTGGACACGTCCTCAGCACAGCCCTGGCCCCGCCACCGTGGTCCCCACCGGCTCCAGTCCAGAGCCCCGAGGCTCCCCGAGGACCATCTCCTCGTGCCACACAGTGTCCCCAGAGTGTCCCCAGAGTGTCTCCAGAGTGTCCCCAGCTCCGGGAGCCCATTGCCAGCGCAGTTCCCCCGCTGCCCTCTCGCACCTCTGCCCAGCCTGTCTCAGTTTCTCTGTCTCTCTCTGCTCCCRGTGCAGATTTTCRGGATAACCCCGGGTGTTTCCTCTGYCTCTGCCCCTCTCCRCAGCCTCTTTTCCCGGTGTGGGGATCAATCCTGCCGCCCTCTGTCCCTGGAAAGGGCAGAGCTGGGAGCTCTCCCCGCCCCCCCAGCCCCGCGTGGGTCAGGGGAGCGAGCGCGGGGGCGGCGGGGCTCTTTCCTTTTTTCCTCCTCTTCCTCATCTCTCCATCCTCCTCCTTCCTCGCTGTCCATGTGTCCGCCCGGCCTCTCCTCTCCCATGTCCCCGCCCWGTCCCTGTCCCCATCCCCGGCCGGGCGGTCGCTATCTCACTCTCTGATTCTTTGCAGATGGACGTAGTTTACACATTCCAGACCGGCGCCTCCTCTTTGCAGGGAGCCCTCAGGAGACAGCCTTCCATCGTGAGCCAGCACCACGATGTAAAAAATGTTTCTAGCCCAACCCATGTAGCTCTTTCCTCCGTCAATTCCACTCCCACCACTTCTGCTGTTGCTGCTGCTGCTGCATCTCCTCCTGCGGGCAGTGAGTGATGGTCTATTTCGATGCATGATTCTAACAACCACACCGAGCACATGCACCCCCTTAACCCCACCTGCCTCTCTCTCTTTTCCCTTTCTCAGCCTCCACTCGCACGCTCAAGCCCCGAACAGGAAGGATGGGGCGGGAAAGAGTTGGAAAAAACAAACAAACAAAAAAAAAAAAAATCCCGTTTTTTTTACGCTGTTGAACAAGTTACAAACCTCGCTGGTTTTTCCCTCCCGCTCCCCAGTTCCTCGTTGCTTCCTCCCGGTTTTACCTCTTCTCCTCCTTTGCAGGGCTGGTGTTTGAGACCACCCTTCTCAGGGGGAGCTGAAATTGGAGGTTTTTGTTAAAAAAAAAACCCCGAGTTCACAAGTGTTGCTGGGAGGAGGGCGAGGCTGAGCCTGAATCCTGCTGGTTCTTTCCACTGCCCATCTCTGGCATACCCCAGGATACCCTGGGATACCCAGCAGATTGGCTTTAAATCTTTTCTGGACACAGAGTGACCTCTGGGACTGTCCCCAGGGCTGCCTGAGCCACGGGAATGCCATGGAAAAGCAGGATTTGCCCCTGCCTGGRAGCAGCCCCGCCCTGGTGACGCCCCAGGGCTGCTGTCCCCCGTCTCTGTCCCCACCTGGGGGCTTGCATGGCCTGGGGACAGAGCTGGACCATCCCTGTGCTGCCCTGGAGCTCCATGGGGACATCCCCAGGGTCCGTGGAGACATCCTGGAGCTCCATGGGGAAATCCTGGAGCTCCAAGGGGAAATCCCTGGAGCTCTCCCAGGTCCCCAGGGCAGCCAGAGGATCCTCGGTGCCCACCTCGCTCTGCACACGCTGGATTTTGGGGYGTGCAGACACAGCTCTGCATGGAAATGGGCATGGAAAAATATTCCTGCTGGGTATCAGTGGGAATTCCAGTGAGAATTCCATATCCTGGATYTGGCACTGGATTTCCAGACCCTAAAAAAGCCCTTTTTGATGCAGAGCTTCTCTTTCTTTATTGTGGGCTGCTCTGCACACGCTGGATTTTGGAGTGTGCAGACACAGCTCTGCATGGAAATGGGCACRGAAAAMAATTCCTGCTGGATCCCAGTGGGAATTCCAKRTYCTGGATCTGGCMYTGSSTTTCCAGACCCCWTAAAAAGGMTGGATTTTGGGGCRTGTAGACACAGCTCTGCACAGAAATGGGCATGGAAAACAATTCCTGCTGGATCCCAGTGGGAATTCCAGRTCCTGGATCTGGCACTGCCTTTCCAGACCSYAWAAAARRCYCTKTYTGRTGCAGAGCTTCTCTCTCTGTTCATCGTGGGCTGCTCTGCTGGATCCTGGGGTGTGCAGACACAGCTCTGCATGGAAATGGGCACGGTAAACAATTCCCGCTGGATCCCAGTGGGATTTCCAGATCCTGGATCTGGCACTGGATTTCCAGACCCTAAAAAACCTTTTTTGATGCAGAGCTTTTCTGTTTATCATGAGCTGCTCTGCACATGCTGGATTTTGGGGTGTGCAGACACAGCTCTGCATGGAAATGGGCACGGAAAAAAAAATCCTGCTGGGTATCAGTGGGAATTCCACATCCTGGATCTGGCACTGGATTTCCAGACCCCATAAAAAGGCTGGATTTTGGGGTGTGCAGACATAGCTCTGCACGGAAATAGGCACGGAAAACAATTCCTGCTGGATCCCAGTGGGAATTCCATATCCTGGATGTGGCATTGCCTTTCCAGACCCCAAAAAAGACCTTTTTGATGCAGAGCTTCTCTCTCTGTTCATTGTGGGCTGCTCTGCACACACTGGATCCTGGGGCGTGCAGACACAGCTCTGCACAGAAATGGGCATGGAAAATAATTCCTGCTGGATCCCAGGGGGAATTCCATATCCTGGATCTGGCACTGGATTTCCAGACCCTAAAAAAGCCCTTTTTGATGCAGAGCTTCTCTTTCATGGGCTGCTCTGCACACGCTGGTCTTGGGGTGTGCAGACCCAGCTCTTCACGGAAATGGGCACAGAAAACAATTCCTGCTGGATCCCAGTGGGAATTCCAGGTCCTGGATCTGGCATTGCCTTTCCAGACCCCATAAAAGGCCCTGTCTGGTGCAGAGCTTCTCTCTCTATTCATCGTGGGCTGCTCTGCTGGATCCTGGGGCGTGCAGACACAGCTCTGCATGGAAATAGGCACAAAAACAATTCCTGCTGGATCCCAGTAGGAATTCCAGGTCCTGGATCTGGCACTRCCTTTCCAGACCCCATAAAAGGCCCTGTCTGGTGCACAGCCCCTCGGTGTGTTGGTTTTTGGGGCTGGCGAGCACACTGACGCAGATGCAGGGAGTGCATCCCTGCTGGATAATTGGCTTTTTCATCGCGCAGCCACTTCTCCCCGCTCTCCTCTGATTAGAGAAACGCCCTCGGTGGCTTTCTGGAGAGCGATCAGGCTCCGCTGTTTACGCGCTGCGGGGGCGGAGAGAGAATTTGGGATAATTTTTGTTTTCCTTCTGTTTAGCTGACTCTGGGGCTGGCGCTGATTGCGTTTAACCCCGGCGGCTCCGGAGCGGCGCAGCCGCCTCCAAATGTCYCTCAGGGAATCCAATCCATTCAGGGAGAGCTCAGGGCAGAAGGGTTGGCACAGAATCAGCCCAAAACACAGTTTTTTGGCAGTAGGATCCACGTTTTCCCCATTTTGCAGAAAACGTGGATGGCTCGTGTGAGCTCCACTGGGTCTCAAAGCTCCCCGCTGTTTTCTCGCCTGGATTTCTCTCGTTTCCCCTCTGCTGCTTCCCTCTCTCCCGAATCTCCCCCTCCCTCCACGCAGATCCGCAGTCCCTCTCCCCCAGGATGAGTTTTTCCAGGGCTGGAGCTGCCGCGTTCCTCCCGGAATTGCTGCTGGGGAGGACTTGGGAATGACCTTGGGGTTTTTCAGGAATGACCTTGGGGTTTTTCAAAGCCCTGGATTTGGGGAGCGAGGCAGAGCCGGGGGTTTGCTCAACTCAGCACCCTGCTGTGGTGAAACGGGAATGCATTCCCGGCGTGAATTCCGAGTGTGGAGGCTCCAGGTGGGGAGGAGGCGGCGGGAACGCGGCCGTGGGCGGTTCCCAGACTGGAATTCGGCTGTGCCGGCGCTGCCGGGCTCAGCCGGAGCGTGATTCCTTGCTGCTGCCTTCCTCCTGCTGGGGAACA
>NW_026624613.1:20158-25679 GCF_030028575.1 Malurus melanocephalus
GGGGGAGGAGAGGGGCCAGTCTGAGATGCTGGAGGCCACCACCCTGGGTCACTGGGCTCTCCTGGGCCACTACCCCATGGCTTTGGTGGTCACCAGGCTGTGTTTGGCCACCGCCTCAGGTCACCAGGCTGTCTTTGGCCACCACCCCATGGTTCTGGTGGTCACCGGGGTGTCTTTGACCACCACCCCAGGTCACTGGGCTCTCCTTGGACCCCACCCCAGGTCATCGGGCTCTCTTTGGCCACCACCTTGGGTCACCAGGCTGTCTTTGGCCAGCACCCCGTGGCTCTGGCAGTCATGGGGCTGTCTTCGGCCACCACCTCAGGTCACCAGACTGTTTTTGGCCACTGTTTGTGGCTCTGGTGGTCACCAGACTCTCCTCAGCTACCACCGTATGGCTCTGGTGGTGACTGGGCTCTCTTTGCCCACCTAGTGTCTCTCTTTGGCCACTACCCCGTGCCTCTGGAATCTCCAGGCTCTCTTTGGCCACCACCCCGTGGCTCTGGCGGTCACTGGGCTCTCTTTGGCCACCACCCCGTGGCTCTGGCCATTCCTCAGGGGTTGGGAGCTGGTGGAGGCAGCCGAGGATGAGCAGAGCTCCTTCCATGGGGCAGGAATGGGAGCACAACGGCTGGAATTGGGACAGGGAGCATTCCCTGCTGCTCCTAGCGGTGCTGGACAGATCTCCACAGGTCTGGGGCAATTCCTTGGGAGAGGAGATCTCCTGGTCCCAAAAGAGCCGAGGCTTCCACTGCTTCCCTAAATGCCAGCAGAGCTGGGATGTGACACTTGTCACCTGCCTGGCGTCACTGCCTGGCCCCAAGGGTTTGAGCTGGAATTCCAGGGGATCTGGAGGGAGCAGGGAATCCACTGCCAGCCACCTTTGGGCTCCCAGAACTCTTCCTTCCAGTGCCGTGGAGGGGGCAGAGCCATCCCTGGGGGTCCAAACCTGCATCTAGATGTCCTCATGGGACCGGGATGAGCCTGGATTCGGGTGGATTTCCCATGTCCTGTTTGGACTGGGATGAACCTGGATTTGGGTGGATTTATTTCCTGCTGGGACTGGGATGACCCTGGATTTGAGTGGATTTCGCACATCCTGCTCAGACTGGGATTAACCTGAATTTGGGTGAATTTATTTCCTGCTCAGACCAGGATGAGCCTGGATTTGGGTGGATTTCCCGTGCCCTGCTCAGACCAGGACAACCTGGATTCTGGTGGATTTCCCAGATCCTCCTCAAACCAGAATGAACCTGAATTTGGATGGATTTCCCATGTCCTGCTGGGTCTGGGATGAGCCTGGATTTGGGTGGATTTCCCGTGCCCTGCTCAAACCAGGATAATCCTGGATTCGGGTGTATTTCTCATGTCCTGCTCAAACCAGAATGAACCTGAATTTAGACGGATTTCCTGTGTCCTGCTCGGACTGGGATAACCCTGGATTTGGGTGGATTTCCCAGGATTTTATGCATGTGGCTGGAATTCCTTTCCACTTGGAATATCCTCGGGAAACCACACTCCTCCAGGTGTAGGGAATGGTCCAGAGCTCCAGCAGCGCGGGGAAAAAACCCACGTGGACCCCAATCCTGTGGATCCCGCAGTCTCGGAAAAGCCGGACCCCACTCCAGAAAACCCCATTCCCTTCCCACAGCCATAGGAATGACCCCGTTTGCCTGGAAGTGCCCCTGCTTTTTTTAGTTTGCCTAACCCACCTCTTTTTGGGGCCGCAGTCTCCCCCACCTCRTTGTCCTCGTGTCCGTCCACCCCGAGGCGCGCGCACACCAATAACGACCGACTAATTAATGCGTTTTGGCTTCCATCCGTCCAGAGTGGCCATCTCAGGATGGTTTTGAGCCAGTCCCATGTCTCTCCCCACAGCTTTTGGGGCTGCCCCGTATCCAACGGGTTCCCAGCCCCCGTAGTGCCTGAGTCCAAGCCCAGCTCACCGTAGATGTCTCATTTTTGACCGAGCTGTCTGTCCAGTGGTGGTTTTGTCGCTGTGGTCGTGCCGTTGTTGTTGTTTTTTATTTYGTTTATTTTTTTTATTTTTCTGTTCGATGGTTGTCCTTTCCATCATTTTGTTTCCATTTTCTCCCGCGAGCCCGCCCTCCGGCCGCCCCACTGACCGCTGTTTTTTCTCGCCCACGCCGCCCAGATCAAAGTGGTGAATGCGTTCCGTAGCTCCCTGTACGAAGGCCTCGAGAAACCCGAATCCAGAAGCTCCATCCATAACTTCATGACTCACCCGGAGTTCATCCTGGAGGAAGACGAGCCTCGGACACCATTCCTTGACGGCGACGACGACGCCGAGCCCGACGGACTCCAAAAGCGAGCTGGGGGCAGCCTGGCCGGACCCACGGCCCTCAACAGGAACAACAACGCGGTGGACAGCGAGTTCGCCTTCCCCGAGCCCGGGAGCCCCTTCCACAGCCTGGAGACGTCTGTTTGACCTTCGAACTTGGAATTCCCCCTCCTCCTCCTCTTCTTCCTCCTCATCCTCCTCGTCCACCTCGGCCCCGTGTGGTCCCGGCACCAGGAACTGATCACACGCTGCGGTCACTCCGTGTCAAACTGCTCATGCCTGTTATCATCATCCGGGGGGTTTTTTTTGGGGAGGGAAAGGGTGGGTTTATCTGTTTTTTGGGGTTTTTTTTAGTTTCATTTTTGTTGGKGGTTTTTTTTTTTACAGTGATTTAAGCAGTGGGAACCAGAGTACCACCACGCTGGGTGTTGGGAGAGAGGCTTAGCCAAAAAAAAAAAAAAACCACAGAAAAAACAACAACAAGCCCAAAATTGTGCATCTCCACCCCCGATTTTTTGTGGTACTCGCCCGGGGGAAGCAGCCAGGTTCATTCCTCTCCAAAAGAGGGTTTTTCACTTTGGAAAAATGCATGTTCCAAGGAAATCCAAGTTGTTGTAGTCTTACACGCCCTCAGCCTCCAAGGGCTGGGGGTGCACTTGTGACTTGAGTTTATTTTTTTTTCCTTCGGGTTTTTTTTCTTCCACTTGCAGTTTTTAGGGTTTTTTTTTCATTTTTCTTCTAACGTTGGGGGTTTGCTCTTTGCTTGTGGGGTTTGCCCTCCCAGGAACTTCATTAGCAGGAAGAAGTGGGATGGGGCCAGTCACCACTCCAGTGTGAAAATTTAAAGAATAAGCTAAAAAAAAAAATAAAAAATCCCAGCCAGGGGAAGGTGTTTACTCCGAGAGAGATCCAGGGATGTCCACCAGTCTTCCACCTTTGAAAAAAAAATAACAGCACCTGGGCTTTTCCCAGCTCCCCCTCCGTGTGTTCCCACACGTTTTTTTTCTCTCTCTGTTTCCAAACCAGCAGGTGAGAAATGAAGGTGGCATGGTCTCGACCTTGCTGGAGGGGAGAGATTCTGATTTTTCCTGCAGAGGTGGAGGTGAAACTGCCAGGGGAAAGGTGGAGAGAACCCAGTTGTGAGGAATTCAGCTTTTTCTTGGGGAATTTTAGGAGAGGCCTCTGGTGAGAGGTTTCTCACGGCTCTCCCCCTCCTGCCCTTTTTTTTTTTTTGCCCTTTCTTTGGGCTGCTGGGTTTTGTAACCCCTCGGTCTYGCGGCACCAGCTCCAGGGAAGCACGGAGGGATCGGGGAGGAGGCTCCAGCCATGCCTGCAGCACCCCAAAAACTGTCAGAGAACATCCAGAGCTCTGAATCCTGGCAGGGATCAATCCAGCTGATGATCAGTGCAAAGGATGGGATCTCAGTGGCCCGTGGATGATCCCTGATTCTCCTGGAGGTGCCAGGTTTGGCTCGTGTGGCTGCAGCTCTTCCGGAGAAGGCGCTGCTGGAGGCTTGGACTCGCTCTGCTGCTCTTTTTGGGGGTTGTCTCCTCCTCCTTAAGCCCTGCCTTGCCTTCACCCCTTGGAATAATTCACTGGGAGTCCCTTTCCTTGGAGCTGGCTCTGGATTGTCCCTCTGGAGCTGGAGGTGGGACATGCTCGGCTCGGGCTGAGCCCTTCCCCGTGGGCTCCTGCTGCTCCTCTCTTGTGACCCTCCCTGGGTTCTCCTCACCTTTCTCATCTCCTCCATCCCCTCTGGCTCCAATTGGCTGGAATTGGCTGTCCAAGGAAATTCCCATCCCTGGGAGMRCAGAAGTTTTTTCAGGAGAGGCTGGAGCCGGCTGGGTTCTCCTCCCCACCTTCCTCCTCTCCTCCATCCCTCTGGCTCAATCAGGAGCAGCGGGAATTGGCTGGAATTGGCTGGAAGTGGCTGTAGAAGGAAATTTCCATCCCTGGGAACACAGAGATTTTCTGGGAGAGGCTGGAGCTGGCTGGGTTCTCCTCTCCATCCCTCTGGCTCAGTTGGGAACTGGCTGGAATTGGCTGTAGAAGGAAATTCCCATCCCTGGGAGAGCAGAGATTTTCTGGGGAGTTCCCCTCCCCAATTTCCTCCTCTGGCTCGGTTGGCTCAGTTGGGAATTGGCTGGAAGTGGCTGGAAGTGGCTGTAGAAGGAAATTCCCATCCCTGGGAATGCAGARKTTTTTTGGGAGYGGCTGRGTTCCCTTCCCCAYCCTCTTCCTCTCCTCATCCYTCTGGCTCATTTGGGAATTGTCTGGAATTGGMTGAAATTGGCTGGAAGTGGCCRTAGAAGGAAATTCCTGTCCCTGGGMGTGCAGAGRTTTTTCAGGAAGAGGCTGAAGCCAACTGGGTTCTCTTCTCTCCACTTTCCTCCTCTCCTCCATCCCTCTGACTCAGTTGGGAATTGGTTGAAATTGCCTGGAAGTGGCTGTAGAATGAAATTCCCGTCCCTGGGAACCCAGAGTTTTTTGGGAGAGGCCGAGTTCTCCTCCCCACCTTCCTCCTCCATCCCTCTGGGGATCATCAGTTGGGAATTGGCTGAAATTGTCTGGAAGTGGCCGTAGAATGAAATTCCTGTCCCTGGGAGYRCAGAGGTTTTCCRGGAGAGGCCGAGTTCTCCTCCCCATGTTCCTTCTCTCCTCCATCCCTCTGGTTCATTTGGGAATTGTCTAGAATTGGCTGAAATTATCTGGAATTAGCCGTAGAATGAAACTCCTGTCCCGCGGAGCGCAGAGATTTTTTGGGAGAAGCCAGRTTCCCCTCCCCACTTTCCTCCTCCATCCCTCTGGCTCATTTGGGAATTGTCTGGAATTGTCTGTAGAATGAAATTCCCGTCCCTGGGAGCGCAGAGGTTTTTTGGGAGAGGCCGGGTTCCCCTCCCCACCCTCCCTTCAGGAACGCACAGCGGAATCTCCCGTGCCTTTTCCGAGCACTGCCTGCAGCACCTCCTGCCACGCCAGGGCCCAGATCTTTTGCCAAGATTTTTTAAGTGTTCCTTAAACCACAACACATCCAAGTGTCTTCGGTTCGCCCCCGGCCTTTCCGAGGAGGGGAGGAYGAGCTCGCCCCGTTCCTGCCCCCAAAAGCGGAGGGAAGGTCCGTGATAATCCCAAAAATGTCCCGAGTCTCCCTGGTGCTGGCGAGCTGGGCTTTGTTCACTGCCAACAGCGAGAAGGAATTGCCATCACTGCCCGTCCCC
>NW_026624613.1:26339-34767 GCF_030028575.1 Malurus melanocephalus
CATAAATATTTATTGAATACTTTTTCGGGGGGGATGCACCAATTTTTTTTTGTTTTTTTCCTTTTGATATTTTTTTAATACCTCAGACCTGTTGGGAAAAAAAAAGAAATAATAAAAAAACAAAGACTCAAAACCAACAACAACAACTTCAAGCCAACTTTGGGAGGCTCTCAAAGTCCCTCCCAGAAATCTGTGACTTGGCAGGGTTTGCCACAAAGGGTCTGGTTGTTCCTTTAGTTCTATTTTTGTCGTTCTAGTTTCCATATTAGGAGGGAAGGGGGGGGAGAAATAATGATATATAAATATTATGCAAAAAAAAAAAAAAAAAGAAAAAAGAAAAAAAAAATCTAGTTTTCTTTAGCTCAGAAACTGATATTTTTACGTCAGCCATATGTATTTTGTTTAAAGAAAAAAAAAAGAAAATAAATCTCGAGTCCCGCCACTGCGTGAGGGCAGGTGCAAGGGACACTTTAATTAATTCCGTGGATTAATTAATTAATTCAGCCATCGGATGCCAGTCAGCTTCCTTTTCTCTGAGCAGCCATCTTTCTACTAGATGTGAGTTGGATGACACAAACGGGGTTTTTTTATATAAATATCTATAAATTATGTTGGTGTATGGCCGGTTGCTTCAAGTATAAATGTTTCTTGTGCAGATTTCCTGTAAAGTTATATTTTTTTTTGGGAAGGGGGGGTAAATTTCAGCGATATCCTGGCAGCAGCTGACTCTCGGCTTAAGTTATTGAGGACACAGAAAAAAAAAAAGATTTGGGGGAGATCGGTGCTCCAAAAAAATATAAAATAAAGGCATGGCCGGCGGCACAGACTTTTGGGGACTCTCTGCACCATGCCTTGCCTAGGGGGAGATATAAATATATCTATAAATATATATTATTACGAATAATTTCCGGGTTTTTTTCCGCTTTGTTTGAACTGCCACAAGCGCGCACGGAGCTGGGAAGTTGAGTTTGCCCCGTCCCGCCTTCGACCCGCCTCGGAACGCTCCGTTATACCGAAACACTCCAAACATCCCTGCTGCGATCCTGGATTTCCTCAGGGGGTGAATTTCCTGTGGATTTCCCGTGGATTTGGCGGATCGGTACCAAAGACATCCCACCGCGGGCCCCGGGCACGCTTCGCTCGACCGGGCGGCTCGAGGCGTTCTTGCTTTTCTCCTGCTGAGGTTTTTATGATTTGCACAGGGAGAGGGGTGTGTGGGGTGGGGGTTTAAACTATTTTTTTTTTGTCCCCCCTCCCCATAAAGTTTTTTTTCTGTGCAATAAGCTTCCGAGGGAAAATTTTCCAGACGATCTGGAGAAGGAAACAAACTAAACCGCGTTTTAGCATGGGCGGCCTTTGGCGGTTTTTTTCCCCCCCACGAGGGGATGGCTGGAAAAAATCCCCATCCCAAATCCAGGATGGCATCTCCAAGGTGCCACTGCCAGCTCCTGTCACCTTCTGGGACCGCAGGGACCACCCCACATCCCTGGGAGCTTTTTTGTCCCTGCAGGACACCCGGACCTGCATCGCTTCTGCTCCGGTGCCAACGCCTCGTGGAGCTCTGAGCCCCCAAAACTCTCCTTCTGTACCCCCAAATCTCCCTTCAGGATTTTGGGGAACCTTTTTCCTGCTCTTTTGCCATCCAAACAGGGGGATTTTGGCAACTTTTCCTCTCCAGCATCCTGGCCTCACCCCAATTCTGCTCTCCTCCTGCTCCCCAAAACGCCCARTTTTCATCCAGCAAAGCCCATGGCTAAAACTGCCTTTAGTTTACTTCCTCCCCTTCAATAAATATATATATATATACAGTCTGAACTCAACATTTACGTGTGTGTATATATATTTATCCAATGCTCTCACAAAACAAAAAAAAACTTCCTTTCGGAGTGGGCACGCAGAACCAAATTCTTTTTTTTTTTCCCCCGGTAACTCAGTATAAWAAGMACWGGWATTTTTRWAAAAAAAAAAAAWAAAAARCRGRAAAAAAAAAAAAAAAAAAAAAAAAAAGAAATACGAAACAAAAGACTGAATATTATGTGGTATGCATGACATTTAAAAAACAAAAAAACAACAAAACAATGGTGGTTTTCAAAGCAATATGTACCCTGGTGTGTTTGCCATATCCTAGAGTCCAGCTTCAAGTGCACCTGATCTGTATTGCATTTTGATATTAATCTCTATGTACAATGTTTTGCATGTAATTTATATGGATCTTGGGAGAAAGAAAGGAAAAAAAATACCAAAACCTGAATGAATTGTCTGTTGGCTTCTTCTGAGAAAACAGGCTCCAAGCGGAGAGTGGAGATAAATATTGAAAAGTGGAAGCAGCGGGGTGGGGAAAAAGGGGGTGCAGAGTTGGGAGAAAAAGCGAAGGGGGAGAAGGGGAATGGTTTGGAATCAATAAAGCTTTGGCTGTCGAGCAGAAATAATGATTCCCGAGAATAAAATGTGCCCACGTGTAACTGTGCCGTCCTCCGTGTGTCCGGCAGCTCGGGGGATCTGTCCCAAATCCTCACCCAGAGGAACGGTTCCRGGGTGGGAATAGGGATGGGGATCCAAACCAACCCAAACTCCCTTCGGTTGCTGTCACTTCTGCCAGCAGCTCAGAGGAAAGTCACCAAATCCATGCAAAATGCCACCAAAATGGTGCTGTTGGGCCATGAGGATTCCTGGATCAGGGATCTTCCCTTTTCCTGTTCCCAGGGTCRTACTTGGAGCTTCTGGGGTGGTCCTTGGTGGAATTTGGGATCTCCATCTCCTTGGGATCAGCTTCAAGCCATGTCCTACTTCCCTACCCAGGAGGATTTTGCCTCTAAAGAGACATTTTGTCTAGAAAATATGGAAAATGGCAAATAAAAACAACCAGCCGTTTAAATCCTCTCATTCCCACTTCAGTTCTCTCATTCCCATTTCAATCCTCTCATTCCCATTTCAAACCTCTCATTCCTACGCATTGTTCACACTCGAGCTGGGTTTTTATTTTTTTTTTTTTTTTATGGAGAAGCAGCATCTTCTCTACATCTTTAATACCTCCAAGGCCACGATGAGAAAATCCCTGTGGTTTGTAAGAAAATTTAATCCCAAACGTCTCCAAGTTGGTCCTCGGAGCTGCTTCCCAAGGGATAGGAATGGAATGTAAAAGGTGTCTGTGCCCACAGATCTCAAACAAACACAACAGCTACAATTCCTTTTTTTTTTTTTTTTTTTTTTTTTTTTAAGCATAGACCAGGCTGGATGCAGAAATCCCCCCCAAAAAAACGGGTTGGAAACTCAAAATATCTTCCAGTTTGGAATTCACACCCCTGAGGGAGCGTGAGGGAGGGGATGGCGCCTCTGAGGGCAGCGGGGCTCTGACAGGGAAAGGGCACCATTTTTGGGACTTCAGGAGGAATTTCCTCATGGAAAGGGTGGTCAGGATTTAGAAGGGGATGCCCAGAAAGGTTTGGAGTCCTCCCCATYSCTGGAAGTGTCTAAAAAATTCCTGGATGTGRCACTCACTGCTCTGGGCTGCTGTGGGGACCAGGCACAGGTTGGGATTTTTCCAACTGAAATTCCGCAGCAGAGATGGAGGGGAAGGGGACACCATCCCATCCTCCGCACAGAGAAAAGCTTTGCCCAATTTTTAACGGTTTTTGAAGTTTTTTTTTAAACCGCGGGGAATTTAAAAAAATAAATAAATAAATAAATAAAAATAAGAATCCGCCCGCCCGCACCGCCCCCGCTTCGCTTCCGGGGCCCGCCCGCCCGCCTCTTCCTTTCCCGGCGGGCGGAAGTCGCCGGCGGTGAAGCCACTTCCGGCCGCCATCTTGGCCGCGGGCGCGCTGAGGCTGCGCGGGCGCCGGGCGCCATCTTTGAGCCGGGCACCGAGGACACGGCGGCGGTGACGGCGGCGGTCCCGGCGGATCGCGGGGACAAGCGAGGCCACAACGCGGCGGCGACGAGGCGGCGACACGGCGGCCCCCGGGGGCTCGGTAAAACTCCCTGATCGACCGTAAAATAGAGCGCTTGCGAGTGCCGCGGCGGCTGTTTGAGGGATGGTGGGGGGGCGGCTGCGGGCTCAGCCCCGGTTCCCCCACAGAGGCCCGCGGGCCGCGCGTCCCCCGCGCTCTCCCCACAGCGGCARGAAGGCGGTGAGGGGACCCCCGGGGTGAGGTGGGATGAGATGGAATTAGTGGGGTTAGGTAGGAATAAAGCCGGGATTAGGTGGGTTTCGTGCCCCCGGGATTTTGGGGAGGGAGTTCGGGGTAGGCCCGATGCCTATCCATAGGACTTGGTTGTCGCCCCTCCAAATTTGCGATCCCAGCGCAGGTGCTTTATAAATCTCCTTATTTTCAGGTAAAAACCTTGTTTATTCCTATTGTAACAACGCGTCTGAGGGGCTTTTCTAATGCAGTCACCTAATTGCTCCTMATTCCCCAAAGGAATTTCAGGATCTGAGTAACTCTGGGTGCACCCGGCCTGAATTCCTCCCGTAGGTTGTTCAAACAACGCAATTGGGTGAATTTTTGCGGGTTTTCCTTGTTTTTTTTAAGGTTGGAGCTGTGAGGCTTCTGCTTTCTGCCGTCGAATTTTGTTATGGAAACGCCAAAAAGAAGATTTTTTTTTTKTTKTTGTTGTTCCAGGGGTCAATGTGTGGAGCCTCCAGGTGGTTCCCAGAATGACACTCCGGGCCTTCCCAAATAAAACCCGGCTTTATTTGGCTGTTTAAAAAAAAAATAATGAGGAATAAAGGGTTTTGGGATGGAAACAGCAGAATATGTGAGCTGGAGGTGTTGCTGGATATGTCCAGGAGTTTTCCAGAGCAAAACTTCCTGGTGGTGTCACTGTCCAGCTCAAATGACACCTTTCCAAGGGGAAATCGAGTCTTTTTGGGTTTTAATGAAACATTTCAATAAGGAGGAGGAATTGTCACAGGAAATTACTTCCAGGCCTCGGGGTTGAGCTCAGAAATACGAAAAAAAATCTGTTTATTTTCTTTAATTATTCCAAAGTGGATGTAGCAGCTTCACTTAGATTGGGAGTGATTCTTGAGGAGGAAAAGCTGGTGAACAGTGAAAAATTGGGGGTTAAAATATTTAGTTCCTGGTGCTTTTCCTTCTTTGTCACCTGATAAATGGGGGGTGAATCATCAAATGTCGTTGTGAGGAATGAAAGGCACGAACAGAGCAGCAGGAGAAGCTTTTCCAGGGARATCTGAGGGCTTCAAACTGGAGAATTCCTCACAGGGAGGTGCAGGAAAACTTCTCCAAGGTGTTTTTATTTATTTTCCCTTTAAAAACATGAAGTTGATGGTTTTTTTTCTGGCCTGGTTTTTCCCGACCCTCAGCATTTTGATTTTATTTTTTTGCAAAAAATTTATTTTTTAAAAAAATTTTAGTACAGAATTTTTAACAGAGTTCTGGCCACAAAAGTGTTTAAAATTCTCATTAATTTTAATTAATTAGAGACCTGCTGAGTGCACCAGAGTTACTCATTTTTATTCAGTTTTTCATTTTTTTTTGATTGTCACCTTGACCCCAGTTTAAAATGAAAAAAAAGAAAGAAAAAGTTTTTAATGGACCTTTTTTATTATTAAATTACCTTGATGGAGTTTAGAATTTTAAGGGGTTTTCATTGGGGGTTTTTATGGGGTTTTTGGTTGGTTTTGTTGTTGTTATTTGTTTTAAAGGTTTTATGTATTCCCACTCTTGTACTCTGACTAGGAATGCAGAAAAAATGGGAAAAAATATGGAATGTGGAAAGCAAAACTGATTTAGTTTATAAAGGAATTAAATCTGAAAGGATTTTCTTTCCCCCCAGGGTGGTGGATTTAGGAATGTTGCATTTTAGGTGTGTCTGACTGCCTGAGGAAAGGAAATGCCACTTTCCAGACCGGGAATTCCTCCTGATTTGAGTTTGAATTCCTGCTCTCAGCCAGGAATGGTCCCTAATTCCCACGGATTTTAAGTGTTGGCTCCAGCAAACTGAAGAATTTGGGCTTGAAATTTAATTTTAGCTCCCAAGAATGTTGGTAGAACATCTGGAAAAGCRTTGAACTTCCACAAGAAGGAGCTCCAGGAATTTTTAGGAGTAGATCCCCAGGAATCTCCATGACCCAAATCTGGTTTTTGAAGGTCTAAAAGTGAATTAAMCCCGTGGAGGAGGAAGAAGGGGAGGAAACCCTGCACTTAATTCCTGTTTTATTCCCTTTGTCAAGCAGTCCAGAAAACAAAGCACTAATACGAGAACCCAACTTTTCCTCTCTTTATTTTAGATTTGGGAAAATTCCCTGCCAAAAAAAAAAAAAATCCTGGGAAAATTCACTAGTGTTTGTGTGAGTAAAAGGTTCCAACCATTTCTTCTTAACCTGTAAAGAACAATTTCATTCGGTTTTGTCCCTCCCAAAGAGCCAGAAATCCTTTGCACAGAGACGTGAGAGGGGGGTAAATTTACTTTTATTTGGATTTTAACCAGTCTGGTTGCAGGTTGTATGAAAAAGAAATCCAAAAATCTGATTTTGATAAGAATATCGAAATTAAATGAGTGATTTTACATTAAAAAAGAAGTTTGTGGTGGCATCAAAAAAGCATTTCAGCTGCTGAATTGAATCCAAGCCATTGGCTAATGATGGATAAATGGATTAGGAAACAGCAAGTGATGGCAAATTTATAATATTTGATGAAAAACCGAAGAATCCTTAACCCCAATTCCCAATCCGTGGTTTCATGCAGCCATGCCTCTCCCACCAAAACCATTCCCTGCTTCCCTGAGCTGCTCCCTCCTCCCTGCTTTCCCTTCCCCATGAGGGCAGAGCCGTTCCCGTGGGATGGATGGATGTGGATGGATGTGTTTGTCCCGTGTCCAGCTGTGTCCCCAAATTCCTGTCACGTCATCACCTTGATGCCATCTCATTGAAAATTACGGAAAGATCTCATTTTTCCACCCCAATGAGAGACTTTGCCTGCAGTTTGGTGTGGGAAATGGGCCCAAATCGTTGATTTTTGCTGTTTTTCTCCCTGACTTTGCTGTCCYTCCCTCTTTTGGGGTGTGTATAAACACATTTGGGGGTTTATACACACAAACCTCGGGAGGTTTTGCTGGATGGGTCGTAAAGACGGGGGAAGGTTTTTGTGTTTTCTTAATAGGTGAAGAAATCACGGAAGACCCGAAATTGCAACTTACTGAATGTTAAATTATTAAAAAAATTGTTAAATTAAAAAAAAAAAAAAAAAATTAAAAAAAAAAAAAATTAGAAATTCCCCAGCTGTGGAAGATGGAGCCTCATTTTTGCAGCCACTTTGAATCCCGAGTTCATCTTTAAAAAGGCGCTGGGGATTTTTTTTTCTGTTATTTTTTTTTATGGTTATTTTTGGTTTTTTTTATGGAAGAGCTAAAATATCCCTGGCTGTCTCCAGTGTGACAGTATTCCAATGGACTTGCTTCCTCCATTAGTTGTCAGATTTRTTTTGAGAGCACCTCAGAGTTTGGAATTGTTGGCTGAGAGGTTCCCTTGGCAATGTGAGGAGGAAAATTCTTTCTGCCCCTTTGTTATTCATTCACGGACTCCTTCGGCCTACAGGAGAAGGGAACTGCATGGCTGGGAAGATCAAAGCCTGGGCTGAAGGTGGCCAGGTGGGTGAGCTCCAAAATCSTCTGAGATTGGGGAAAAAAGTGGGATTTTGTGCTTGGATTTTGTAGAAATTACTGGTGCGTTGTTAAAATTGGTTAATCRCAATATTTCCAATTAATGTTGTCATCAAAATACATTATTAGAGATTGGAGTTAAGTTATTCTATTATTGAGCTGGGATGGCATTTATCTGTGATTATTATTAATTTCTAATCATTAAAGGTTTTTTTTTCAGATGTGAAACAATAGATTTTAATAATAATACAGTGGKAAATAATACATGATARTAATAAAATAYTGCCATGTYATTGATAACTCAAAATKACRCCCACTTTTTGAAGAAATTGRGTCACACCCTRAAATTAAAGTTGATTTTAAATGGGAAAGAATATATTAATGATATGTGTGAAATAATGCGTTATAATAATATAATATCAAAGTTTAATTTCAAATGTGAAATAACGTATTAATAATAATAGTATGAAATAATATGTGATAATAACAATGTTATCATGTCATTGATAACTCAGAATGACACCCAGCTTTTAAAGAAATTAGGTCACTTTTGGGTCACACCCTAAAATTAAAGTTTTATTTCAAATGTGAAATAATAGATTATACTAATGATACAGTGTGAAATAATATATTACAATAATATCATATCATCTATAATTGATAACTCAAAATTACACCAATTTTTAAGTAAGGGCTCTCTTATGGGTCGCACCCTAATTTTTTTCTACCTCAAGACACTGAATTGTTATTAAGGTCACAGAATAGAATTTTTGGTGACAAAATTCCATTTTTTAGACAAATTTGA